>NC_056739.1:749217251-749460293 GCF_019279795.1 Protopterus annectens | reverse complement strand
TGTCCACACATCAGTATTTCGCTAGAGTACAAGCACGTGTTAAAGCTATCTATTCTGCTGCTTGAGCACACACGTTATGCTGCATGGGTTGAGCGTCTACAATCTCATTATCAATAACTACTGCATAACCTACTTGATTCGTTCCTGTAGGGCTCTGTCTACATGATCCGTACACATAAACTGTCACCTCTGCATCATCTAAGAGTATATCAGTGATATCCTGTCTGTGTGGAGTTATTTCATCCATTTCATATAGGCAACTGTGTGGTGTGCCATACACAGGTGTCGGACGTGACGTTGATAGGTTTAATGTTGTACAACGTTCAATCACCATATGAGGTTGACTCAGGGGTATGGTCAAACAAGACAGATGTCTAGCGCGGGTCAGGAATGCTATCTTCACTTGCAGCAGAATGATCGCAACTGCATGAGACATTCTCACAGTGAGAGGGTGGAATAATAACATTAAGGCCGGGGCCTGTACTGCCATGGGTGCTACAACAACTGCCTGTACACAATGTGGCACTGACCATGCCACAGTGTCCAACTGCAATGAGTAGTAAGCTATGGGGCGTTGCTTACTTCCATGCTGTTGCATCAAGACTGACGTCATATATCTCCGCTTACAATCTACAGTCTGACAACATGTGTTGTTATTATTCGGGAGACCTAATACAGATGTTGAAGCTATCAATCGTTTTAGTCTGCAGAAAGCTGTGTCTGCTACTGGAATTCAGTGTAGTATATGTTGTGCTGCCATAGGTGTATTAAAGATTAAGGCAGACAATAGAGCAGATTCCAAAGCATTGTTTGGTAACCAGCTTTGACAAATGTTAGTCGGACCAGAAAGGACATCATTCCCTTCTTGGTAGTTGGCTTGGGTGCTTGTGAAATTGCTGCCTTCCTATCGTCATGTAATGTTCTACCCTCCTTGGATAACACATATCCCAGGTACTTGACCTGTATTCTCTGTAGTTGCAATTTATGCTTGCTTAGTTTATGTCCCTGTTCTGCTGAATATCTCCATAATGCTATTGTATCTTCCATACATTGCTGCTGGGTAGGGGCCGCAAGCAGAATATCATCCACATAAAGTAGAACTTGACTGGCCCCGGGTGGAGTAAACACCGGAATGTAGCTAGCCATCTCCTGTGCGAATATCGTTGTACTTTCACAGTATCCCTGCGATAGC
This sequence comes from Protopterus annectens, assembly GCF_019279795.1. NCBI lineage: Eukaryota > Metazoa > Chordata > Ceratodontiformes > Protopteridae > Protopterus > Protopterus annectens. The sequence continues at coordinate 749,459,101 of NC_056739.1, read as the reverse complement.
CGGGTATGGCTGTATCTGTTACCCTGAATGTAAATGCAAAACAATACGGACTATCTGGATGTATAGGTATTGCAAAGGAAGCATAGCTTATATGTACCACGGTAAGATACTTCTGTGGCGTGTTCATAGCATTCAATATAGTGTGTGGGTCTGGCACCATGGGTACCCTAGGTATTATTACATGATTTACAGCTTGTAAATCCTGTACCATCCGCCATTCACCCTTTGCTTTTCGATCAGAAGATACAGGGGTATTGCATGGTGAATAGCGATTACTTTGTAGATGGGGAATTCCCTCTGTGACTTTACAGATATCTTCTGGTGTCCACGGTCTAAACACTAAGGGAGTTGGGTCCTGGCCTTCCTGTCCTGCATGAGGGTTCGGTACTTCAATTAATTGACAGATATCCTCACTCTGTTCTACTGACTGTCTTCTTACTTGAGTATCCCTAGGTATGTTACGAGTTCGGGATGTGGTTTCAATAGCTTCTCTTACATTTGGTCGTTGTGATACCTCTGTTGCCACAGGATAACGTGTGGGGGACTAGCCTGCCCTCCCGCTTCATATCCTGGATGTGGTATCGGAGGTGGTAGGGGTGGGGGGGCTGTCGCTACTACTGTATTATGATCTTCTTTGTGTACGTATGATGCTTTCGCATTTCTAGTGTTCTGTTCCCTTCGGTTCAGTACCTCATTCCACCTATGTGCTTGACGGATACCCAATTGTCGCTGTTTTGTCGCCTGCACATCTTAGGGCTGCCACCTTTTCAAATGCACAATGTGGGACATTAGTGTTAGGAACGTGTAATTTGCCAGGGCAAAACATACCCACGGCCAGTACATAGGACAGCAATTCACTTTTTGCCAGGAGAGCAAACAATTCTTGTAGCATTTCAGTTGCTTATTCTGTTTATTATGATATTTTGGTGTTCCAGATACGAAATTACTGTGTTATGCTACCATTTAATAAGATATCTGAGAAATCTTTGTCCTAAGATATCAGGACATTTGCCATTTGTTCGGTTTGTTTGCAGGACACAACTGGCCAAAGAGGGACTGTCCCTCACAAAGTGGGACAGGTGGTTACCCTAGAACATCTGCATCACATTTTCAGAGATTCCAATGTTTCAGTAACGATATTTTGTCTAATATACCATCAATGTCATATTTATTACCCCATTTTGCAGAATATCTCACATTATGTGCTCTCTGCGATTGCATATACTTCACGTCACCCGTCACACGCGGATCACATGATCTGTTTGTGCACTAATCTCCCATATCTTACCCTTCTCTCGTACCACATGGTATCTCCTTCCCTGTATCCACTGTAGTGTCTACAATGACTATTTACTCTACTCTGTGTTCCCCTGATCTATGTCCAGATTTAAAACTAGTTGGATTGGTCTTCGACCTGCTATCACAACTGTTAACAGAAATACAATGTAGTCTGGTCCCTGATCTACAATAGAGACAAAGAGGCAAACCCTCCTTACCTGAGCCTCCTGTTTATGAGTGCACGTTTTCTTCTTGGGATCCAGTTTTCCGCTTTTCAGCCACAGATCAGACAGTGGACAGCCTCTTTACACACAACAATTCAGTCGGAGGTCTTTTCATTCAAGAAGAACCATTTAGGCAAATTCTCCTGCGCAGATGTCTAACCACCCATTCACTCTGACCTGTAGCTTACCAAGGGAATTCCGGCTAAGAAGGACCACAATGTCAAATAAGTTGTTAAAACCAGACTGTAGTAATCAGTAGGCTTTTCTAAGTGACAGTCAATAACACAGGAAGCTCGGGTTCACAACGTTTTAGTAGTGTACACAGGCAGGCAAATTAATATACAGTCCAAGTATGAGAGTTTTGTCTGACTCTATACAGTAAGCAATTTCTTTATATAGTGTTTACAATCAGCTTTTGCCCACCTTACTGACGTGGTAGGTCACAGGGCATTTCCATCACTATGGACCGCAATAGTCTATACATACGTGGGTGCTGAGGTCGTGCTTTTAAAATGTTTTCCCATGAGAATAACACAGCCTTGCAAGGCACCTGGTCAATTACAGTGTCCTTCTGTAATTGTAGCTGTTTTAAGGACCCTGGACTGTTCCGATACAGTAGTCAGTTAATTTCTTAATACGTTGCTTTGTCTCTCTGGTAAGGAGTTGTACTCTTATCTTCGATAGAGCTCACAAGGCCATCCTCCTCAGGGAAGGGTGATGTTATGCATGTACATACATTTATTTTTCTGTAACCCAGCAGATAATTAATGCTGAGAGACATAAGCCTGCTGTACTGGTTACTGCCAGGGTCAGAATTCCATCACACTACAGCTTAGCTTCACCAATTACATGCATGATCAGTTCTACTGCCATATTGTACGGTACAATTCAATGCATTATATAGTATTTCGAGTCTAAACTGGCACTTCATATGTGTTTCTATATATATTTTGCGAACAACATCCATCCGGCCATATGCATGTTGTTCCGTCCTTTACCTTGACCGCGTGTATTTGGCCGTCCGGCAACGCTACTCTCCACATGTGATGTCCCACCTTCCCCTTCTTTGCCTGTAGCACCCTGTTAGGACGTCCTGTTTGGTAGGCACATGTTCCGCTATATGTGTTAGACTTCTCTGCATAGCTAATCATCGATGCGGTGGTTCAACAACCCGACTTGTCCACATGTGTACAGTTATGTGCACCGTGTCGTATGCAAACCTATATGGTTTGGACGGGTACATACCACATGCGGGATGTACACATTCTGCAGACACATTCACATGCAGCCATTTCCATATCTGTACCTGAGGTGGGTTGGTGACATGTGGGTGCGATTTGCCCGCGTGGCACTGCCTAACACAAACATCTTACCACATTTCAGGTATGCACATTGTGTGTAGGTGTATAGCTGCACACGGATGCTAGCTGGTTTGGGTGCACAGGTGTAAATGGGTGGGACTTACATGCTACAATGAGGCTATTGTGTATTACATCTGCATGCATGGGTTCTGCTTCTGGATATTACACTTCAACATACGCCATCCAGTGTATGCGACAGAGATGTTGCTGGGTGTGGGATATGTTGCTATGCACATGTTTGCCTGTGTTTAAGGTATCTTGGTTCCTTCCTGTTATGTCGACACAGCTACCCGGCTATGTACTCTCACTACTGCTTGTGACCATTATGGTTGACACCTTTTCCAATGCCCATAGTGGGACATGTTTTGTGGAAACATCGGATTTTGCAGGACAACACATACCCACAGCAAGTGGAGTTGACAGGACTTTACTTGTTTGCCATAATATACGCTTATTCTGTTAGCATTTGGGTTCCTTATTCAGTTTCTTATGCCATGTATGTGTTTCATATACAAATTATATGTTTTATGCTACTATTACATGTATATTGCGGGAATATTTTTGGCAGGGAATCTCAGGTCATTTTCCATTTTTTCGATTTTTGCAGGGACACAACTGTCCAATGAGGGACTGTCCATGGCACATTGGGACAGCTGGTAACCCTGGTGACCATGCCCATGTCACTACTGGGGTTGCCACCTTTTCCAGTTGCCAAGGTGGGATATTTCCGGGACTCGCATCTGATTTTACAGGCCGACACATACACACGGTCACTATATAGCATAGAACTTCACTTGTTTGCCTAAATAAAAGCTTATTGTTGTGGCAGTTTGGTTGCTTATTCTGTTTCTTGTGACATTTAGGTATTTCAGTTACAGAAATAACCAATTCATGCAACCATTACATTAAATACGGGATATCACTATGTCCTACAATCTTAGCACATTTGCCATTTTTAATATTTTTTATCGGGACACAACTGCCCATAGAGGGACTGCCCCTCGCAAAGTGGGACAGGTGGTAACCTTAGTCGCTACTCCTATGTCGGTGCGGCGCTGACATGCTGCGGTACACCTTCTCTGGGTATAACCAGTGACAGTGCATTGCGGGACAAACACGGTCTTCAGCATATCCTTTGCTCCTGGGACAGGTACACTTAGGGCTTCGTGGGTTGTATTTGCTTCTCCGTTTAGTTGGGACGGGTACTATGTTGCATACTCTACGTGCGTTTCATTCTGCACGGACCCTGGCTGCTGCCATTACTATTATGGGCGGACCGTGGCAGTCAGCACATTAGGTTGCTCACCGCCTGCCGGCTTAGCCACGCCTCCGGACGCATCCTACTTGGGCTCGCTCACGTACACTGCGCACGTGTCTGTGGTTGCGGCGCACTCTCATTAATATGCATATGGCGCTACTACGCCGGCTATTCACTGCACCGCCGGCGCAGCCCTTGCGCCGAGCTTCATGAATCCCGGGGACTGTTTTTATCTTGCTATCCATATACAAGAGCTTTCAGTTGTTCAGGTTTTGTATTGTCTTTTGTTTAGTCTCTTCCCGCATATCCTTAGTTGCCATGACAGAATCCTTACTCCTAAATGCTTCATTTTATCATGACCCCATCAGTATTGGTATTGCTGAGCCAATTCATGTGTGACTACATGGTGTTTGGAACATTGAGACAATTCCAAGTTATTTTCAGGATATAACATTAATGAAGATAAAACGGATGCTGTAGCTATCAATTAAGATGTTATTTTCTGGTTCATCATCTGCAAATAAATCCAACTTTTTCTTTAACACCATACCAATTGTAAATATTATTTTATTTGCCAGTAGTGCTAAATATAACACAAACAAATGGGAATGAGGATGCCCCTGCCTAGTTCCTCTCTTCAGACACAGTTTATCAGAGAGGAACCCTCCCACTTTGATTTTGCCTCTGATCCCGTATTAACCTTATTATTGTTTCAGGAAATGCATATACTTCCATTGCCCTACTCATAAAATCCCTGCTTACTCTGTCAAATGTTTTCTCTTCATCAAAACCCACCAACAGCAGCAGCATTTTCTTACATTATGCTTCCTTCTGGATAGTCATTGTTCTATTAATGTTGTCAAATGCCTCCTCTCCACAAAACCATACTGATTTATATTTATCAGTTTTGGCATCACTTTTGCCATTCTTTTAGCTGTTATAGACATGAACACTGTATAATCATGGTTTAAAATCAAAATGGGCCTGTATGAAGCTGGATCTGATGGATATTTACCCTCTTTTAGGTATTATAGCCACCACAGCTTTCTTCCAGGATGTTGGTGCCTCTTCTCCTTTTAAAATACTGTTAAGCAAAACCTTCTAGATTTTTATCAGTTTCTTCCCTTCTATCTTCCAAACTTCTACCAGAATACCACCGATTCCTGGAGACTTTCCTTCAGATTGATTGTACATCACTATTTTTATTTCATCTCCTCTTAACTTAGGTGTTGAGCCTTATCCTACCTACAAACTTGGCATATTTAAGTCTTCCATAAATATTCCATTTGTGCTTTTTCTCGATTTCTTTACTTTTCTGCTTTATACAAATTTTCATAAAATTTTCAAAATATCTCTAATACCTCTGCAGGATCTCTGGTAACTTTTTTAATTTATTTTTGTTATAGGCACCTCAAGTTTGGCATCAGCCCTTTTTACTTTCTGTTGCCCAAGTCATTGTGCCAAAAATCTTTGTGCTCTGAAGTTATAAAAACAAGAGCTATTTAACAACAAGCTTTCTAAACTCTTGCATATTATCCAGGTACTCCCTTATTTTTCTCTTTAGTACTCTGCATCTGTGCCTCCTCTTGTTCTGTGAGATTCCCTTTACTTTGTAATACTTTAACCTTTGTCTGTCCATGTAAATAATTCTCATTACTTCTTAACCAGATATTTTTCTTTTATTTCTACCATATTTGTAAACTCCACTTTCACTTTATCCCACTCACTAGCTCAAACTTCTGCAGTACCTTCTATTTTCCCTAATAATTTCCAGATAATTTCCACTACCCATTCCTTATAATCCTCCTTTTTTAACAGGTACGTGGGGGAATCACCAGTCTTTGATCTTTACTTCATTACTCTGTATTTTTATCTTGGTAATTATTTTCACATGATCTGAAATAGTGATTAGATGTGTATCAAGGTCTTTAATTAAATGCATGTTTCTGTGAAATATATTTTCTGTGTAGTCTAGCCCAGTTATTGTCCCTTGGGGAAATAATATGTAAATGCTCTCCAAGTTCCTACTACTGAATTAATGTGTTTCACACCAAATGTTTTCATAGGTAGGTACTAGGCTATCAGCCCTGGGGGCCTATACAAGCCCAGCCAAAAAGGTACCCTGGTTTTGCCACCCAAGAAAATTATTTTCCTGTGCCATGTGTGCCACTGTCGAGCAGAGCCACAGAGGCGATCCCCGGGGTGAATTTCCTATTTCCCATCCAATCAAGATTTTTCTTGAAGAGTGCTAATGAGGAGCTTTGTTTGATATAGATAGGTAGTTTATTCCAGAGTATGGGAAGTCTCTGGGACAGGAATCTATCCCTCCGGCATGTTCTGTTTAATGTGGTGACAAGGTGTAGGTCCCTAGAGCGTGTAGCTTGGAGGGATTGGGGATTTCTTTAAGTGGAGCATGTCCAACAGCTCTGGGTTTGACATAGCTTTAAATGTTAGGCAGAGTTCACCTCTGAGCAGGCAAAATGCGACGGAGTAAAGCTGGAGTTTTTTGAGACTGTCTGTGTAGGGCATCTGTTTGAGGCTGGTAATCTTCTTTGTGTGGTATTTCTGCGGCCTTTCCAGTTGTTGTAGATGTTTTGTGAGGTACATACCAAAAGGGGCATTGTACTCTGTAATGGGTTTAATGAGTGATGAGTAGAGGGGAACAGTGACCTCTTTTTTTCTGGATGCAAAACCTTTTGTGATGAGGTGTGCCATGTAGAAGGATTTCCTGACTTCTGTGGTGATGATTATCAAAGGAGCGACTACTGTCCACCTGTGTCCCAAGGTCTCATCACACTTTCAGTGTTAAGTATACTACCGCCTATGTTGTAGTTCATGGGTACAGAGATTTTACCAAAGGGGATGACAATGCACTTTTTGGCATTGAGCTTGAGGCCATGGCTTTGACACCAGGCATCTGTCTGTGAGGCCCTTTTGTGGGATGTCCACATCGTTAGGAGTTTCGATTATGGCTCCTAGTTTGCAGTCATCTGCAAACTTAGTTAGCCAAAGACCTTCTGTGTTAGCCTGTACTTCAGAGAAGTAGATACCAAACAGGAGAGGACCCAGGACTGAACCCTGTGGTACTCCACTTGTCACTGGTCTGACGTCGGATTTGGAGTCTGCTACTTTCACAGTGTGGGTTCTGTCAGTGAGCCAGTTGGCAACCCATCTTGTGACAGGGATTTATACCTAGTTTAGTGAGTTTATCTATAATTCCAGAATGGGGGATAGTGTCAAAAGCCTTGGCAAGATCTAGATAGGCTGTGTGAACCACCTTACCCTTGTCTATGACTTTGGTGACTGCTTCAAAGAAGTCTTATCAGGTTTAGGAGACATGATTTGCCTTTTACAAACCCAAACTGGGTGGGATCCAGAGTTTGAAGATTACCAATATCTTTGTTTATAAGTTCCATGATGGTACATTCCATGGCCTTGCAGACCTGGCTCGTCAGGCTAATGGGGCGGTAGATGTTCATCGTGCATACAGCTGCAGTCATAACAGATGGGTTCTCCTGCCGTCAGGTGGGTCCTCGGTCGGCCAAATTCCAAAGTCTAGGTCCGGCGTTGGTTGTAGCCGCTTCTTCCCTGACGTCAGTGCGACAGGGGTATAAAGGAACCAGCCGACGCCATTTTCTTCAGTCTTTCTTGCCGCGTGGTGCCCGAAGCAGAAGCAGTTCGCAAGTGCCGGTCGGCCAGCTCCTGAGATTACAAAAATTTGGAAGCTGAAGTCGTCTTAAAAGCGAAGTACCCCGTTGGGGAAACTTTTCTTGCCTCAGACCGATGTCAGACAAAGTTAATAATTGTATTTCTTGTGGGAAGCAAATACCGCATAAGGATTTCCATTCCCTCTGTATACCTTGTTTAGGCCCAGACCACGACATCTCGGTCTGTCGCTTTTGTGCTACATTCAACAAACGCACTATTAAGCGTCGGGCGGAGTTTGCCCAGCATTATTTTGGGAAAGCATTTAACAATACTATGTCGTCGGATACTCCGACTCCGGTTTTGTCTAAAAAACGCAAAGACAAGGACCAACACATGAGGTCCACGGCCTCTACCGACACCAGCCACCTCTGCAGCCTTCCTAAGAGGAGTTCCTACCAAGAATATTTTGGAAGCAGCCACTTGGAGTTCTGTGCATACCTTCTCCAAGCACTACAACCTACCATTATACTCCAAATCTAGAGCAGGCTTTGCCACTGCAGTCTTGCAGGGCATTTTGGCTCCTCCTAGTTCCACCTAGTGCCTACCACCCCTTTCTTAGCTTTGGGATTCTACCCATCTGTTATGACTGCAGCTGTATGCACGATGAACATAGTACAGTTTTGTACCTACCATAAATGTAGATGTTCGAGTGCTAGTACAGCTGCAGTCCAGGTTTCCCTCCCTCCTTCCCCTCTTGGGACAGGCCTATAGGCTAACACATCCTCATACAACCTGATTGGGGTATTCATTTATGATGTATTTGCTTGCAACTACTGTATTTTGATTATATTGCACTGCATTATCACACAAATTTATGTATTGCCTTCCTTCTGGGAGCACCTGACATCTGGGGCAAGAAAAACTGAAGAAAATGGCGTCGGCTGGTTCCTTTATACCCCTGTCGCACTGACGTCAGGTTAAAAGCGACTACAACCAACGCCAGACCTAGACTTTGGAATACGGCCGACCGAGGACCCGCCTGACGGCAGGAGAACCCATCTGTTATGACTGCAGCTGTATTAGCACTCTAACATCTACATTTATGGTAGGTACAAAACTGTACTTTCCCGGGGTCCATGGTGGCTCCCCCCTTGTGCAGTAGGATAACCGTTGCTGTGCACCATTCAGCAGGCACAAAGCCTGAGGTGAGGCTGTGATTGAACATGGTACTTAGGTGGGGTACCAGTTCATTCTGTAATTCGTGTAGAACGCAGCCTGGTCCCATGGATGCTGTGTTCTTGGCTTTGGAGAGTGTGGTTTTTACCTGTGCAGCCGTGATTACAGGAACTTGCATTCTTCCGGTGTAGAGATGGGCTCTTTAGGGGGTGAGATGGGGGTAAAGTTAGCACTGAACCTGTCTGCCAGGATGTTAGCAATATCAGTTGGGTCTGTATATTTAGTGCCGTTGTGTTGTAACTCAAAGCAGATCTGAGTGTTGCCATTGAGATTCTTGACATAGCTATAGAATGCTTTGTGGTTGTCTTTAGAATCAGTGGCGATTTTGTTTTCATAACTAGCTGTGGAGGTTTTTATCAGGGATCAAAGCTTCTTACTGAGGCTGACCAGGGATCTCCTCCACTCGTGTGATTTTACTCTCTTTTGCAAGAGTTTCTTCCTTCTGTTCTACAGTTTGTTTATGGCAGGGGACCACCAGATTGGCTTCCTTTTTTTGGTGGATAGCTTCTTGGTTCTGTTTGGGATAGCACGATCCATGCACTCATGTAAGTGCTTATAAAGTGCAATTGTGTAGGATTCAGTAGTCATAACTGTATTGTCCATCTGCATGGGTGTCATGAAGTTCACCACTTCTGTCTTAAGAAGCATGAAGTTGGCTTTGGAGAAATTTTTTACCATGGTTTCCTTAATGGGGGCTAGAGGCAGGATGTGGATGTCTAGGGTAATTAGCTTATGGTCAGAGTGGACCACTGAGGCGTTGACTTCAGGTGTGGAACACCGGTCACTCATATTAGTAATGACTATATCCAGGATATTGTTGCCCCTGGTGGGGGTGTGGATAAGTTGATCCAGGGCATTGGAGTTTATGAATTCCAGAAAGCATTGAGTGAAGCAGTTAGTACACGAGTAGTTTTCCCAGTTAATGGTGGGGTAGTTGAAATCGTCCATTATTAGGGTGTTTGGTCAAGAAAAGAGGAGTGGGAATTTTGGGGCATGGTGGGTGATCTGTAGCAAGCTACAATTTGGATTGCAGTTTTGCCCAGAGTTAGTTGCACTTGGATAACCTCGGCTGCATTATTTTGAGCAACTAGCCTGGAGGTGTGGATATCCTTAATGAATATGGACACACCTCCACCTTTGGTGTTCCGGTCCTGGTTACATGGCCAAAAAGTGTGGTATGAGTTATAGCCTGGTAGTGCAGGGGTGCTATCTGGAACTTTGAACCAGGTCTTAGTCACTGCACAGATATCTATGTTCTCCATTTTAAGGAGTGCCTCGAGTGAGTGCATTTTGAGATTTAGACTTCAAGCATTGAGTAGCATCACCCTCAGTTTTTTGCTTGCCTGTTCCTGTTACGGTGGAGAATTTGTCATTTGAACCTTGCCTAAAAAAGGCACTACAGGGGCGGCAAGAACGTTAGCCAGTACCTAGAATCCCAGGGGTGACCGGTGCAGGCCATCTCTGGCAAAGCATCATGGTCTGTTGTCCATGTCATCCCAGGCCAGACAGATACTGGATCCCTTTAGAATAGCACCAGAAGCTTAGCCAATTGTTGAAGTCAATCATTTTGTCCTTGTACTACAGCATCATTCTGGGTGATGGCAGAATGTTACTTAGGGTTAGGGTCATACCTGCCTGGGCTACAAGATCGGAGAGCTCTTCCACGTCTCTTTTCATGTAGTCCAGGGAGGTACGTCTCAGGTTGTTCACACCAACATGGACAATGACAAAGTCATATTTGTACTTGTGAAGTGACCTGAGTGCGTGGGTTATGTGGCAGATCCTGGCACTCGACAGGCAGCTGACAGTAACCTTCTCCTTGTTTAGCCTGGTCAGTGGGACATCAGTGTGCCTGACTATAGAGTCGCCAATGACTAGTGTGTTTGGTACGTTGTTTTGCCTTATTGGCTGTGGTTGAGTGGCACACTGAGTCTGCGGGCTATGTCATTTGGGTTGTGTTGGGGGCTGGAGGTTGCTTGCATTTCTGTTTTAGAGGTCTCTGTTGCTTGAGCAGATTATTATTGAGAGCCTCCGCGAATATTTTTGTGTTTGTGTGTGGATTTTAGTGGTGTAGATTTAGTGAGACTATGTGATGAGTGTGGTGTGGTGCAAGTGTTTGCCTTCTCCTCTTGACTGTCAAGTTCAGTCTTGATTGGAGGGAGCTTTGCCTCCAGTTTGGCTAGATAAGTGCATCTCTCACAGGTTGTAGTGTTGGGTGGTAGGAGGAGAGGGCTGTCTGTGTACATGAGGCAATTTCTACATTGCCCCAAGATGCCCAGATTCAATAGATAGGAGAGAACACTGGGAGCTGACTCTTGGACATGCCTGAATAAAAAAACTATTTTCCTCTAGATAAGTGAGGAAAGTGAGTACAAGAGCTGTTTTTCTCTAAGCAAGTGAGAAAAGTAAGTACCAAAACTGTTTTCCTCTAGTTAATGAGGAAGGTTGAGTGCTGTAGCAATTAGTAGGTTATTTAGTGCTTACAAGTTCTGAACAAGTGCTGATCACGAATAAGCAAATTCAAGTGCTAAAAGTAAGAATCTGTATCTGGACTAAACTAGTTACAGGAAAGGGGGAAACAAGTGCAAATGGGGCTTTATAATCAGAAAGTTGAGAGATGGAAAAACTGCCCAAATGGCCAATAACTACAATTTCTGGGCCAGAACAACTCCTTATGTGGTAGATAGGTTACCTAGTGCTTACCACTCCCACTGATAAGCTACAAGGCTTGCCTCCAACACAGAAAGCTTGGGGGGGGGGGCTCAGAAGCTTGCATACAGTCCTGGATACAGCAAATCTGAATCTGGACTACACTAGTTACAGGAAAGGGATTTTTTTTCCTTTGGAAATCTATCTTTATTATATTTTCCCTTGTAGGTGCCCCCTCCCCGATACATCCTCAGTGTTGCAAATCAAATTTCAGTCCCCACCTATAAGTCATATTACCTGCTGAAAACTGATTATTTCTCCCAAGTTTTAGGTGGAATAAAAATACATGTCAGCATAATCCTGGTCCCTTGCCAGTAGCCCCTTACTACTACAAATCTGCCATTATTATCTTTTTTCCTCCTCTATCACTGCTGGAGCTCCTCTAGCAATGAATCTAAGTACTCTTCTTTTCCTTTGTCTCTGATATTCTGCAAAATATCCATCCTGAAATCCTTTTTTTTATCAAATCCACATGATCAGTTATTTCAAAATGTGTCTCCTGAAGCATTCCTATTTGCACTCTGCATTTCTTAATATAATTATTCTTTCTTTGTCTACACCAAGATAATAAGGAAAGTGTTGCCAATATGGTAAGAATCCATTATTCCCACCTATTATATACAGAAATGTTTTAAATGGTCTATTTCCAGCTTTTGTAATACATGCAGCTGTTAATGTTTGGCTTGTTAATCCTTTATACAGTTTTTCTTATCACATTGGAACCCATCATATTTTACAAGACTTATTATTTTAATAACCACCCCAAAAAATACCTCCAGAACAACCCTGTAACCTATTAGTGTAATACAGACACACACACAACTATGTATATCTTCAAATAATGAATTCTAAACCTACTAATAGGAGCATTTGTGCCAAATAGCTGCTAACACAGGCCCTAGTCAACCTGAAATTGAGGTTATCCATGTTATCAACATGTTATTTGCCTGTGTTTCTACTTACACTAGTTGGTGTTTATTCTTTGTTTTATCTTTACTCCCCCTCCCCCAGGTGTGAAAACTACTTGCATACTTTCAGAAATCATTAACTTTAACCTAGAAGAAACCATTGATTTATTAATTGCCCTATTATCAGCCTGTATCCATGGAAACTTAAGAGAAAAAGAAAATTGCAGTCCTCTGTTACAGCCTGAAAGACAAGCGGAAACATTTATTGCGAAAGGAAAAGTTTTCATTATATTTGATGTTCTCATATTTACTTGTTTCCACTTAGAATTTATTAGGTTAAGCCATATACCAGGGATCTTAATCCAGATATTCATCTATGCAAAAGTAAGAGTAAACATATCAGATCTACATATATTGTGATCTATGCACTTTTACACCCTATGCCCTACTTCAGTAACCCAAGATCACAACCATTTTTAAGTACTAATTTTAGTGTTTTTTTTTTTTTATATGGAGTGTTCACTACTTTTATAAGAACGCTATTTTTTTCTGTCCCACACTGGCCAGCACTAAGTTGACATACCTTTCCTAATTTAACATGCTCATTAAATGTACATACAAGGTTGTATTCTTGTTTTAATTTTGGTTAGTAAGATTGTTTTGTAGATATATATTTCCAAGTTCTTGTGCACAGACTTGAAGTCTAGAGGGATGAAAGCTATCTTTGTTGGCAGTAATTTATGGAAATAGATTGTTTTGGACAATGTATTTTTTCTGGCTGCCAAAATAATCTAATAAAAAGTACCACGTTAATTTTATTTAAAGTGCATAAGGTTTAAATTATTAGGACATCTAGTAAGTAGGGCAGTACCAGCTCAAATATCACACTGATAAGGATGGGGAAGGGATTTGAATTTAACATGTATGCCAATAGTTTGTTTTACAACAAAATAAACCACTCCCATACCTGATAACAGGTATATAGTCCGAATGTTTGGGATGACACTGTCATTCTGTTTTTTATTTTGGCTGGATCGATTGTGTGCTTAATAAAGGATTTTTGACAGGAAAGACTTGTCTACCCTGCTTGGATTACTTCTGAATACCTACTAGAGTTAATAGGGGATACCACAGAGATTACTTGTTTCATCTTTACTAATACAGATCTTGGCTGCTTTCTCTTGGCCGGGTTTGGAGCATACACACACTGTGCTCTTTTGATTAGCAGTTCCTGGAGTGGAATACCAGTCCATTTGCTTATTTATGCCTTCATAGAATCAATATGCTCTGTCTTCTAATTCTACCATTTCTTGAAATATCTCTTCATGAGCAGTCTCCTCCATAGCCGGCCTTAGGCATAGGCCAACTAGGTGGCCACCTAGGGCGCCGGTCTAGCAGGGGTGCTTTTCCAGTATTTATTTGGTATAGGTAGACCAGGTGGGGGGGGGCGCCATGGAGCCCTTTTGCCTAGGGCACCAGTTGACCTAGGGCTGCTCCTGGTCTCTGAGCACATTTGACTTATTTTTTTTAGTCTAAAATACTGGAAGCCATGTCTTGCCCCAAAGCTGGAGATTCAACTGCTTTTTGCTTAACAGCTGCATGATTCTTCCCAGTGTTTTCTCTTCAACCTCTCTCATTGATTTTCTTTCAGGCTCTGTTAGTTTCTTCTTTGCAGGCGTACAGGCAGTGTGTATTTAATAGTCAGTAACTGAATTTACTCAAGCTGACATGCTTGACTATGACAGCCATGCTGAAGCTAGGGTGTTGATCAGTGTTAGACCAGCATGCATACAGTTTGTGTAAACTGCATACACACATTAGTGGCACTGTTGCATTTGTGTGTATCCTTCCTCAGGGAGCCCTATTGATGTGTAGATTGATATCCCTCCCTCAGTTACCCCTTATACCACTTGCTGTGACTTTCATTTATGTCATTTGTGCTTATGCAAACACGTCAGCTTTCCTCTGTTAGCAGTGCAACAGCTGACTCCTCCCACTGTGACCTTGGTGACCATCAGGACATCTCTTGTGTAATTAGTACCACTGCTGACATTTCTTTACCAGTATCCTTCATATCTATGGCTTTACTGCTAAATGACAGATCAGCACCATGTTCCAAAGGATGCTTCGCTTTTTGGTCCTGATGTACTTGCTAACATTCCTCTCCCACTGGTTCTATACCACTGGTCTGCAGACCAGGACATGTTCCTAGTGACTTTAATTTCTATCACTGGTACACTGATCAATACCTTTCCCCTGTAGCAGTCCTCCAAGTCTGGTTCCTGTGTCAGTGATGTGGTAACAAGCATTTACATCAGTTAGTGCTACTGTTAAATTGTTCTGTATCCTTCCTTAGGCAGCCCTATGTCTAATCTTATGGCTAACATTCAGCATGAATGGTATGCAAGCCCCCAAGGCACTGATGCAAAGGACATCATCATTCACTTGGAAACTTTACAGCTGCCTTTTGTCAGTAGCATGAAAGCTAGCACCTCTCCCAAGTGGCCTTAATGTCTGTCAGTGGTACATATGTCAGTAACAAGGGACCATCATATCATGTGACACTGATACCCAAGGTGATGGTCCTCCAGTAACTGCTTTCCTTATTGGATCTCCTCCCCAGTTACTTTTTTGTCAGCTCTTTTTTGCTGGCAGCTCTTTTTTGCTGGCATACAAGCCTGGCACCTATTCTTGTGGAACTGGTTTGCAGGGAAGCACCTTTTGCCAGTGTTCTGTATACTTGTTTGAGAGCTCTTCTGCCCCAGCAATAGTCATGTCTGCCCAGAGAACAGTAACACAGTCCAAGTGGCCTGGATGGTACTTTTTGCCTAAAAACTGTTGTGTCCAAACTGAAACTCCTGGCAGTGATCCTCAGGTCTGTCTGCATTAATGTCCAGGTGAGCTGTTTTCCTCATTGATAGTACTGCTGTCAGTCAGTTGTGTCTAGGCTGGCATTCATGAACAGTGATGTTTCCTTTTCTTCCTGAGGTAGTAATTTTGAGAGTTACCCACTTCCTGAGAGAACCCTACAGTGACCATTGTAACATCTCTTCCTCTTCCAACACCATTCCTCAGTGATCCTACAGTGGCTACTTTAATGTCATTGCTTCTTCCAGCATACTTTCCTAGTAATTTGCACAATAACTTCAGTAAAATCAGTGCCTTCTCCAGCAATCACTACTGTTATCTGCTTTAGTATTGGTGCTGCCAGTGCTCCCCACAGTAGCTACTCTAATGTTGTTGCCTCTTGTAGTACCTTTACCTAGTGATTCTCAAAGTGACTGCTTTAAAAGCAATGCCTCTTTCAGTGCCTTTCCACAGTTGCCACTATGGTATCTCTCTCTTCCAGCACTCTCCCAGTGAACTCCAAAGTGGCAGTTGTAGAATCAGTGCCTCTCATCACCCTAACCCTGGCACCTACACAGCCACCATTCAATTTGGCATTGAAGGCATTTTATTTATGAAAGTAGCAATATACATTATATCCATTAGAGGGTGCACAGATACATTATATGTATGCAATAAGCTTAAATAGGAAGTAACTTTAGGATTTATTATTCTTAAGGAGAGATGTAGTTTTTATACATGATGTATGTAGTACCATTTACTATTGTATATTATGAAATTTTATTAAAATTAAGTGTAGGATAGTTGTTTTTAATAAGTTGTCAATGTGAACAGAAGTGATATGACTTGTGTAGAGTTTATGAAATGTTAATTTTAGGGATGTGTTGCTTTTACTGGTGAATTTGTATTTAATTGGATTATTTAAAGTAAATGATATGTTTTTAATTATATCTGATGATGTTGAGGATGAAAATGTATTTCAAAGGTGTATCATTAATGTGTGTGCTTTTTTTGCTGCATTAAAACTGTTTTATGCCCGTGACAATCTGCTGTTTTATGGAGGTCCATTGAGGTATGGATAACTGTTTCTTGGCTGTAATTGCACCTTTCTTTCTTTTTTGCGGTTATTGGAAATTTTAAGATTGTAACCATTATAACCAATTATCTGAAGGAGAAAAAGGGCAGTTGGTAATATAATAAATATTGTTTAGGATTGTAAGCATTTTAGCCAGTTACCTGAAGGAGAAAAAAAGGCCAGCCAGTAATCAACATTGTTTAAGGTTGTAAGCATCCTAACCAATTACCTGAAACAGAAAAAGGACAGCCAGTTATATAATCAATATTGTTTAAGGTTATAACCAGTACAACCAGTTACCTGAAGAAGAAAAAGGGGCCGTCAGTAATATAATAAATATTTGAGGTTGTAAGCATTATAACCTATAAACTGCAGGTAAAACCGGCAATGAGTAGTATAATAAATATTGTTTAAGGTTGTAATCTTTATAGCCAATTACCTGAAGGAGGAAAAGAGCAGCCAGTATTACAATAAATATTGTTTGAAGCTGTAAGCATTATAACCAGTTACCTGAAGGAGTAAAAACAAGACGGTAATATAATAAATATTGTAAAGTTGTAAGCATTATAACCAGTTATGTAAAGGAAAAAAAGTCCAGCTAGTAATATATTAAATATTATTTAAGGTTTTAACCTTTAAAACCTGAAGGAGGAAAACACCAGCCAGTAATATAATAAATGTTGTTTACGACTGTAAGCATTAAAATGAATTACCTGAAGGAGAAAAGGCCAGGCAATAATATGATTAGTATTGTTTAAGATTGTAACCATTATAACCAATTACCTGAAAGAGAAAAATGCCAGCCAGTAATACAATAAACATTAAGGTTAATAAGTATCCTAACCAATCACCTGAAGCAGAAAAAGGACAGCCAATTATGTAATCAATATTGTTTAAGGTTATAAGCAGTACAACCAGTTACCTGAAGGAGAAAAAGGGTCTGTCAGTAATGTAGCAAATATTTTGAGGTTGTAAGTGTTATAATCTATAACCTGAAGGAGAAAAGGGCAGACAGTCATATTATAAATATTGTTTGAGGTTGTAAGCAATATAACCAATTACCTGAAGGAGAAAAGGACCAGCCAGTAATATAATATTGTTTCAGGTTGTAAGTATTATAACCAATTATGTGAGGGAGGAAAAAGACCAGCCAGTAATATAATAAATATTTTTTAAGGCTCTAAGCATTGAAATGAATTACCTGAAAGAGAAAAGGCCAGCTAGTAATATAATTTAGTATTGTTTAAGAATGTAACCATTATAACCAATTACCCTAAAGAGAAACAGGCCAGCCAGTAATACAATAAATATTGTTTAAGGTTGTAAGCGTTTGGTTACCTGAAAGAGAAGAGAGGCCAGTCAGTTGTTGCGTCTTTCGGCTTTTCCCGGTTAGGGGTCGCCACAGTGGAACTCCGGTCCGCTAATGATTGGCAGTAAATTTTTACGTGCAGAGTGGCCAGCTCTGACGTACAACCTTCAATGAAGGTACGCCCATTCACGCATGTCTCCACACACAAGTCGATCTAGCTGAGAATCGAACAGGACGTCTTACTGTGAGGCGACAACTCTACCGCAGCACTACCACCGCAGGATTTAATCAATATTGTTAAATGTAAGAAGTATAACCAATTACCTAAAGGACTAAAAAGGCTGACAGTAATATAAGCAATGTAAGGTAAGTATTATAACTGATTAGCTCAAGGAGAAAAAGACCAGTCAGTAATATGATAAATATTGCTTAAGATTCTAGGCATTATAACCATTTATCTGAAGGAGGTTGTAAGCAGTATTACCAACTAACTGAAGGAGAAAAAGAGCAGCCAGTAATATAATAAATATGTTTAAGGTTGTAAGCATTATAATCAGTTAAATGAAGGAGAAAAATGCCAGCAAGTACTTTAATAAATATTGTTTAAGGTTGTAAGCATTATAACCAATTAAGTGAGGGAGAAGAAAGCCATCCAGTAATATAATCCATATTCCATACGGTTGTAAGCATTCTAACCTATTACCTGAAGGAGAAAAGGCCAGGTGACAATATAATAAATATTGTGTAAGGCTGTTAACATTATAACCAGTTAACTGAAGGAGAACAATGACCAGCCAGTAATATAATCAATATTGTTTAAGGCTGTAAGCATTTAAACCCATAGTTGCAGGTAGAGGTTCGAAAACAGAACCATTAGCAGTATATGTAGACCACTACCTAAAAAAAGTTTGTAAATTCTCTAACACACATTTCTAGGGATTCATGGGAATTCCTAAAGAATATCACACAGGATAAATATGAGGAGAATCTACTATTTGTAACTATCCATGTGGTAGAATTATTTGAGTATACCCCATAGGGCCAGTATAGAATGGTTTCAAGAAGTACTTTAAGAAGCAGATTACTTGAGTGGTGACCAAATTAATTTGTTAGTAGAATTTATGGAAAACCTATTTAAAAACAATTTTATGTTTTTTGATAGAGAATTCTACAAGCAAGGACAGGGTGTGGAAATGGGGGCCACATGTGCCCCCATATATGCAAATTGTATTTTATATTACTGGGAGAAAAAATACATATTAGGTAATGCATGGAACACATTAAGTTTTACACTAGATTTCTGGACTGTATTTTGTTCTGGAAGGGGTCTAAGGAGAAATTAATGGCATTTCTAACATACATCAATATGACTACTGATTTCTTTAGGTTTACTCATTTTTCTTCAGTAGAGAGTATTAATTAATTAATCTGGAGCATTTCTCCCTGGGCCTCCGCTGAAAACAGGCTGTGTGGAACCTAGTCGGACTTTCCCGGTCAACAAATGGTAAATAAAATAAATAAAATAATTATTTGGACATAATATTCAAAGATAGGGCTAAAAAGTGTTTTCGATCCAAAATTTATA
Source organism: Protopterus annectens (assembly GCF_019279795.1). Lineage (NCBI taxonomy): Eukaryota > Metazoa > Chordata > Ceratodontiformes > Protopteridae > Protopterus > Protopterus annectens. The sequence goes on along the minus strand of NC_056739.1, from coordinate 749,439,663 downwards.
GAAAAAGCACATTTTCTAACTCGTATTTAGATTTTACAATATAAAAAATGGTGTAAGTGCTCGAACCAAACCAAGAAAAATAAAAGAGCACAGCGTTGCGAGTCCACAATTCTTGTTTACTGTTAAAAAATAATAAAACAAACAGGTTAAGTGCTTTCATCAATTAGTACGACTTCTTCAGAACAAATTGTCATTGTGAATTTTACATTTAAATACAAGTTGCTGGTCTGCCATTGGTTCTAAACCAACCAATCCCAATGATGGAAAATGAACATACTGGAATATACAAGCAGGAGTTAGATGCAAAAAAACAAATAATTTCATCAGAAATAACCATATCCACATAACATAAGCAGAAAAGCATGCAAGAATATTATCACCAAAGCACTTGGATATAGCAAACACTGTTAACACTACTAGACTAGATTTGCCTTTTCTTTAAGAATTGGCATTATAGTAATATGCTCATTAAGCCCTGGTGGATAATCAGCAGCTAATCTTAACTGCCACAGTAGCTCTTTCTTATATAATGCATTTTGCCAATCACCACCCCTTGCTTCAACTGTTACAAATTCAAGTATACCAAACTTGAAACATAAATAACCATTGCATACAATGCTATGCTTATATAAAGCATTAGTATCTTTTTTATTTCTGATATCATAGAGGTGTTCATATATTCTAGTTTTAAACATTCTCTCTGTCTTACCTACATAGAAGGAAGAACAGGTATTGCAGATGGCTATATAAACTAACTTGTTGGAACAACAACTACCACTTTTTAAGAAAACATGACTTTTATTTTTATTGTCAAGGGAAATAGAAGAATCTTGTAATATATATGAACAATAGGAACACCTCCCACATGGTCTACTTCCACATCTTTTATCATGTTTAGTACTACAACCACTACCTGTCTCTAATAAAGACTTAAGGTTGGACCCCACCTTTGTAGAAAAGATGGGTTTGTCACCCAAGGTATGAAAAACATCAGTATTAGTTTTGAAAACGTTCCAATTTCTTATCAAAATTCCTTTGATATGAGAGTATAAAGGATTATACTGCACTACACATGCTTGTTGAAAATTGGGCACAGACTGCACTGTTGTCTCTGGAGGTTTAGATTGTCAGTAGGATATACTTTATGGGCTTGATACTGTTTAACATCTCTAACGTCTTAGTTTTTTTCTTAAAGATATCATCACATTTTTGGTCCACCCTACTAATAACTTTGTAATACAATTTTTCATACTGCTCAAACAGCAAATCAGTGACAATTTTTTTCATTTAGAGTATTAACTTCATCACATAACCTAGTTTCCATTGCCTCATAAAAGGAAACAGTATTGTCTAATAATTCCAAACCCCATTTGTTAAACATGTCAGTATATATCTTGACAATATCAGCATCATAATATATTCCATAAGGAAATTTAAAAACTCTTAGTCCCTGTGGAACTATTTGTCTTTTGATACATTCATTTAAATAACACACTTCCATTTGGCACATTTTTAGTTTAAACAATTTCCTCTCAAAGGCATAAACCATGTCTCTTAATGATTCAAAATTGTATTGTCCAATTTTCCTGTTAAAAGATACTCCATTACTCCTTTGTGGACTTGCACCAGAAAAAATAAAATGTTTATGAAGTAGGTTACCAAAATGTTCATAATTTTTATAAGTTACAGCTTCTTTACAGTTGCATGACCCACAATTTCTATTAGAATTCGAAAATTCCTTTCTTCCAGTAACCTTACTACTGGTGCACAAGTTGTTACCATTTAAAAACTTGCTATTTGTATTAGTATGAACAGTACCTTTAGGCAAGCCTTCTTTGTGACAAGTTTTCTTCATGTTAGGGAAGTCCACTGATGCAGGTTTGATATCTCCTTCAAACTGCACCACACAATTGCTTTGATGTCCATTATTGCAACGAACGGACTCCTGTACATCACTTAATTCAATAAAACTGTTGGTGTTACAAGGAGAACGCCTTCCCTCACCGCCATTATGAATTTGCGCTGCCGTTATGATGTCATCCATTTTCTTAAAGCAGCAAGATGAGGTGGAACCATCAAAACGAAAAGCATTACCAGCAACAGCTCCATCGCCCCTTTTAGAGCCATCCGAAGCAGTATTAGTCAAAATCTTTTTTACTAGGCTGTGTAAAAAGTTCAATAAGCCTAGTAAGCTCTCCCTTCAATTCAGCCACATCCTTCTTCAAGGATATAATATCAGCCTGGCCTGAATCCACAAATGGAGAGAGACTAAACGATTCTGGGGACCCCATAGCAACAAGCACCAACAAAACCAAACAATATAAAAAATGGTGCTATAAGTGCTTGAACCAAACCAAGAAAAATAAAAGAGCACAGCGTTGCGAGTCCACAATTCTTGTATAATGTTAAAAAATAATAAAACAAACAGGTTAAGCGCTTTCATCAATTAGTATGACTTCTTCAGAACAAATTGTCATTGTGAATTTTACATTTAAATACAAGTTGCTGGTCTTGGTCTATTCTTGTATGCTTTTCTGCTTATGTTATGTGGATATGGTTATTTCTGATGAAATTATTTGTTTTTTTTTGCATCTAACTCCTGCTTGTATATTCCAGTATGTTCATTTTCCATCATTGGAATTGGATGGTTTAGAACCAATGGCAGACCAGCAACTTGTATTTAAATGTAAAATTCACAATGACAATTTGTTCCGAAGAAGTCATACTAATTGATGAAAGCGCTTAACCTGTTTGTTTTATTATTTTTTAACATTAAACAAGAATTGTGGACTCGCAACGCTGTGCTCTTTTATTTTTCATATTTAGATTTTGACAGTGGACATCATATTCACAGAAAAAAGGTATTTTGTGAAAGGACACCTTAGAGCTTCAAGAATGTGCCGTGAAACATTTTCTTTCAATGAAGAAATAAAATTTATAAAGGACCTTTTTCTAGCGTCTATATCACATTATCGAAATCTTACTATATCGAATCACTAAAGGTCGACCTCTACTGATCGGTGTAGTAAAACATTGAATAACATTTAAAAAAATAAATAAATAAAAATAAAAACTAACATAGGCAGGGGGGCAAGCCCCCCTACTTAAATAGTCCAACTCTGAGACCGCACTACATTGAGGTAAATGGAAATCTCCCCCTACGGAGATTTCCATTTACCTGCACGATGTTCTGCGCTTTCGATGTTGTGGTGCCGACAATATCAGCTTCGATATTGTTGGCTTTCGACATCGTGAAGTAGACCCTTTTTCTACAATGGAATTATCCTATAAATATAGTGGATGAGTTAATTAAGGAAGTAACGAAAAATAGAGAACATAAATGCAGGCCTTTGTTAGGATTAGGTACACATTTTGCAACTATTAATACCAATAACAATGGCTATAGTTTGGCCTTGGTACACACCTACTTCCCAGCTTGTACTGTGGTAGAAGATATTATCAAAAAATACTGGGGGTTGTTGATGGTGGATACAGAAATAAGTAAATTTATACCAGAGGTACCTAAATTCATTAGAATAAGGGACATGAATTTAAAAGAGTTGTTAAAAAAAAAAAACGTAAATAAGAGAAGATTGGGCACATTCAGATGTGGGTTCTGTAGTCAATGTAAATATATGCCAGAAAAGGAAGTAATATTTTTGAAATCTAGAAACATTCAGTTAAAAACATCAGGACATTATAATTGTAATTGTAATTCTAGAGGGGTGGTATATTTAGTGACATAAGAATGTACAATTTTTTATGTGGGAAGGACTGAGAGCAGTTTAAGGAAAAGAGTATATGAAAATACATATGAAATAATGCAGCAAAAGGACACCACTGTTTTGTATAGGCATTACAAAAATTGTAAAAATTCTAAGATTACATTTTATGTTTTGGAGCAAGTGATGCAAGATCCCAGAGGTGGAAGTTGACAAGCCAGATTGGAATGCAGGGAATTGTTGTGGCAAATTGGATGCAGCAAAAAGTCCTGATCTAAATGAACACATTAGCATCAGCAGTGTTTTAAAATTGAGAGCAGCTAAGCTGTAAAACTGTACTGCAAAATTGTATACTGAAAATGTTAATGTTTTTAAGTATGAATTTAAATTAACAGTAAAAACTGTTTTTATAATAATCATTTAGTTGGCAACACACATTTGTTAAGTTATCTAATATTTGGTCAGATTTTTCTTGGACAACATAGAGTTAATTGATGTTCTTCATGTTTCGCTGTTGCAGTCATCACATTTGGGTTATCCCTGCCAGGGTAGCCCTCGGCTGGCCCGAATACCAGAGGCTTAGTATTTCTGCGTTGGTTGCTGTTGCTTCAGGACTGATGTCAGGTCATCAGAAGTATGAAGTAAGACAGCAGATGCCATTACATCAGTCTTTCTTGCCACAGAGCCTGAAGCAGAAGCAGTTCGCATAAGTGCCGGTCAGCTGCTACCTGAGTTTCATCTTCCGAATTGAAGCTGACGTCTTCTAAAGCTAAGTACCCCATTGGGGATCCTTTTTTCTTGCATTAACTGATGTCAGCAAAAGTTTTGTCTCACCTGTGGAAAGCAAATACCACACTGAGACTTTCATTCATACTGCCTCACTTGCTTAGGCCCAGACCATGATGTCCCCTGCTGCTGCTTTTGTGCTTTGTTCAATGCCAGAGCTATACATCGTTGGGCCCTTACTGTAGCTATATATTTTCACTTACAGTCCTCGAATTCTGATATGGCTTAGGTAAGCCATCTGACAGCAGATCTTCAGAAAAAAATGTAAAGATAAAGAAAGAGACAGACCGCACAGGTCCAAACCTACTGATGACACTTCTGTTAAGCTAGTCATCAGTTCTCCGGTCCTCAGTGAGGTGCTTTTGCAGCCCCTGATGCCCACTTCTGTGGATTCACAGGCTGCTACCGAGGCCCTTTCAGAGTCTGGTATGCCGCAGAACTCTTTGACTAAGGATCCTGCGGTTGTGTCTCCCTTGGATGGGTCTGGAGCCGCTGAGCAGGCACCAGCTTCCGAGGAAGTCCTTCGCACTACTGATTCTCAACACAAACCGACAACTTTTGCATCTACCGTTCTTTCGAAAACTACCGAGTTTCTTAGGCCCAGGGTACAAACCACACCAAAGAAACCTATGACCCAATCTCAGGCACTTGTTTCCTTGCCTCAGTCTCAAATGCTTAAAATGGCAAAAGACCTTATGGTGCTGATATGGGGAAGACAAGCTTACCCCTTCCAAAAGAAAGTGAGATCTGTCCCCTGTAGTTTTGTCTGAACAGGAGTCTGATGACGCTGATGCATCTGAATATGAAGACATGCAAACCATCTCTGCTGATAAGGATTCTGATGCAGAGGATTCCATTCCTTCAGCCTCTCCCCAGAGGATTTTTCCTTTGGGGAATCCCTTCATACCTTAAGGGAGCATTTCCAATGGGAAAGTCAGGACTACCCTCAGTCTAGAGAGAGACTCAGGGAATTCTTAGATCTTCCACAGCACAGAACCCTGGCCATTTCACCAGTCCTGGATGTTGTGGAGGATGTTTTCCTGGAATCCAGTTTGACTCCTGACACCCTCCCTCCTGCACCCAGAAAAACAGATGGGTATTAGAGTCCCTGACTCACACAAAATTATTTTTAAAAATCCTTCTGCTGACCCTGAGGTAAAGGAATTAAAGCAACCTCTGCTAAGCATCCCACCCAGTCAGATAGGGATTCCCAAACACTAGATGGGGTAAAAAAGTATACACCTCTGCTACTCTTGCTATCAGAGCACTAAATTGCCAGTTCCATATGCTAAAATTTCAGCAACATACCCTGGAACTCCTCAAACAAAAAATGTCTTCCTTTCCTGCTTGTGCAGAATCTAAAGAGTTGCAAGACTTAATGCATTCTGCAAGTCAAGTAAATAAACACACCTTGCACTGTGGTTTTGATGCCCTAGAAGCTTCTTGCAGGGCTGCAGTCACTGGTTCTGTCCTTAGAAGGCATGCATGGCTTAAGGAACAGCCCTTGCCAGATCATGTTAAATTTAAATTGTTGGATGCCCCCTTACACAAAGGCAACTTATTTGGCACTAAGGCAGAAGAGGTCTTAAAAAAGGTGGAAGAAAACGCAAAATCTATGCAGATAGTTGAGAATTTCTTACAGGTCCAGCCACCCAGGTTCAGCAGGCATTGCCCCACCAAGCACTGGTCCTTTCCTGTTCCCACCAGGTCAGATCAGCCCAGACCCTGTGGAAGCAGACCCCCCCCCCCTCAGACAGCAGCCACAGGGAATGCATAGATCTAAACAGTGGACTGCCTCCACTTCAAAAACAGGGAGTTCTAAGCCACCCCCCTTATGTAAGAACTCAGTGACTCTCCTCCCCATGGCCCCCCTCTGCCCACCTTCCCTTACCCCTAGGAGGAAAGCTTTCCTTTAATGCAAGCACCTGGGCCACCATTACTAACGACTGCTGGGTTCTCAACATAGTGTCCCACAGATACAAATTTTCTTTCCACACCCTTCCTACTCCAATAGGGTTTCCAGATCTACCTCCAAACCAGTTGGCAGAGGAGCAAATGCAAGTCCTTTCCCTGCCCTCTCTATGAGGGCAATAGAAGATGTTCCTGCAGAACAGAAAGGCCAAGGTTTCTACTCCAGAATCTTTCTGGTACCCAGAAAATAGGGCATCTGGTGCACCATCTTCAATCTATCCATTCTAAACACTTTCCTGGTGATACCAAAATTCAAAATGCTCACCCTCCAGCAGCTGCTACCCATGTTCTCCAAGGATGCTTGGCTAGCCACCCTAGACCTAAAAGAGGCCTACCTCCACATTCCTATCAGGAAATCATGCAAGAAATATCTACGTTTCAGGGCAGGATCTTTGCACTTCCAGTTCTCTGCACTTCCCTTTGGCTTATCTGCTGCTCCCAGAGTTTTCACAAAATGTCTGGCTCTGGCCATTGCCTTCTGCAGACAAAGGAATATCCAGATTTACCCATACTTAGACAACTGCCTAATTCAGGCAGACAGCAAGGAAAAACTGCTCAAACACCTCACCTTTGTAAAGTCCCTACTAACCTCCCTAGGGTACACAATCAATGAAAAGAAATCCAAACAGGTACCCACCCAAAGGATTATATTCCTGGGAGCAAGCCTGGATACAGCATCCCAGATGGCATTCCTTACACCAGAAAAACAAGCATTCCTGACCGCCTACTTCTCTCAACTAGCCTCCAGCCCCCAGTTATCTGCAAGGAATATCCTGCAAGCTCTGGGGTTCATGGCATCTTGCATTCTACTCATTCCATATGCCAGACTGCATATGAGGAAACTTCAGTGGTACCTAAAAAGCCTTTGGTGTGAACACTCTCAAGACCTGGAGACCTATACCCATGATACCTTGCCTCAGAAAAGATTTTCTTTGGTGGGCAACAGCATGCTCCCACAACATAGTACTACCTTTCTCACCACCCCCTGCCACCCAGACCCTCACCACAGATGCATCAGACTATGCCTGGGGTGCACACCTAGACAGGAGGTGCATACAGGGCCAGTGGAGCCCATAGCAAATCCATCTGCACATCAACCAAAAAGAGATATCTGTCCAGCACAGCTTGACGGCTTTCAAGCCCCTTCTCTCCCCAGGGGCTCACAACACAGACAACACTACTGTGATGTGGTATATTAACAGGCAGGGAGGTACTCACTCCTACCCTCTATGCAGTATGGCCATGACCACTTGGCACACAGCCTCTGCCATGCAACTCCACCTATTAGCACAATTTCTACCTAGTTCTCAAAACTCTCTGGCAGACCACTTAAGCAGAAATCTTTTGAACCCACACAAGTGGCAGCTCAACAAAAGAACCTTCACCCTAATAACTCAGAAATGGGGCACCCCGAAGGTCAACCTCATTGCCTCCCACACCAACCATCAGCTCAGCAAGTTCTTCACCAGGGAGCATCACTGCATTGCTTGGAAAGTGGATGTCCTGTCCTTCCCCTAGGTCAATGTATCGATCTATGCCTTTCCTCCACTACCTCTCACCCCCAGGGTTCTGCTCAAAATAAAAGAGGAAAAACCAAGGACAATTCTTATTGCTCCAGACTGGCCTTGCCAGCAGTGGTACCCACTGCTGTGCAGCCTGTCCCCACTGCCATCATGGCATCTCACTCAGATTCCAACCCTCCTGACCCAGAGGGAAGGAAAATTCATGCATCCCTAATTGCAGACCCTCAATTTGGCAGCTTGGCTTATTCCCTAACCCTGATCAATCTGCCAACCTCAGTAAACAGGTTCTAGATGTTATACATGAGGCCAGATACCTTAGCACTAGAACGTCTTATGCTGACAAATGGAAAAGGTTCTGCATCTGGATTCAGGCTAAGGGAGCCAATATGGCACAGCCCTCCCTCCCGGTCATCCTGGATTATTTAGCTGACCTACTACATAGTGGTCTCTCTTTTTCCTCTCTTAAAATTCATGTCTCTGCTATCTCTGATCATTTCCCCACTGAGCAGCCACTTGTCTCACACCCTCTGATCAAACAGTTCCTAAGAGGGGCTAGCAACCTGAGGCCTACCCAGAAGAGCAACACCCCCAGCTTGGGACCTTAACTTTGTTTTGGAAAAGCTCACCCTGCCCCACTTCAAACTAGCTTCTTCAGCAGAGCTAAAATTTCTTTCCTGGAAGTCAGCTTTCCTTCTGGCCATCACTTCAGCCAGAAGGGTCTCCAAGCTGCAAGCACTCGTGACTGTGGAACCTTTCATCATCTTCCATGCTGACAGGGTAGCATTCAGGACTAACCCATCCTTCATTCCCAAGGTGGTGTCTAGTGTGTCTCTCAACCAATCCATTCATTTGCCCAACTTTTTCCCTAACCCACAAAACAAGGGGGAAAGAATCCTGCGCACTCTAGATGTGCACAGACATCTCAGATTCTATCTATACAGGACTAAATCCCTCAAAGTCTGATCAATTGCTGGTTAGCTTTGCTGTAGGGGCAGAGGGCAAAGCCATCTCCAAACAAACCATTTCCAAATGGATAGCACACTCCATCCATTTCTGCTACAAGCAACATGGGAAGCCTCCCCCCCCCCAAGGGGGGTCAGGACTCACTCCACCAGAGCAGCCTCCACCTTTGCAGCTTTCCCCAGAGGAGTCCCCACCAGGGACATCCTGGAGGCTGCCACCTGGACATCTGTTCACACCATTACCAAACATTACCACCTGCCTATCTTTTCCAAATCCAGGGCAGGGTTTGCCTCTGCAGTCTTGCAGGGCATCCTAGCCAGCCCCTAGTTTCCTTGACTGCCTCCACCCATTTCCTCAGCTTTGGGAATCAACCTAAATGTGATGACTGCAACAGTGAAGCACGAAGAATATAGTACAGTTGTGTACACTTTCTATAAATGTAAATGTTCTAGTGTATTCACTGTTGCAGTCCTGGTTTCCCTCCCATCCCCCTCTTTTTTTCTTCTCTTTCCTTACAAGGGACATATTAGTATTTACTTTCTACTGTTGGGGTTATTCCACCAGAATCTGGCTCCCACTTGGGGGCTCCTGACAGGCGAGGGCAAGAAAAACTGATGTAATGGCATCAGCTGCCTTACTTTATACTACTGATGACCTGACGTCAGTCCTGAAGTGACAGCAACCAATGTAGAAATACTAAGCCTCTGGTATTTTGGCTGGCCGAGGGCTACCCTGGCAGGGATAAATCCAAATGTGATGACCTCAACAATGGATATACTCGAACATCTACATTTATGGTAAGTATACACAACTGTACTTTTTTTAAGGCTGACTTTTAAGTGTTTGTGATTGCCTGTTAAGTATAAATGTGGTCTTACACTTTGTAAAGATGTTCTGAAGAAGCCTGGGGGTGTTCTGAGTGAAAGTGCTAAACAAAGTGTTTGTTGTATTTTACAAGTCTTTGAGTTCACCTCTTAAATCCTTTGCTTTTTTTTGTGGCGTCCTTAATGTTTGTAAGCATTATAACCAATTACCTGAAAGACAACAAGGGCACCCAGTAATATAATCAGTATTGTTTAAGGTTGGAAGCATTATAACCAATTAACTAAGGAGAAAAGCCCAGCAAGTAATAAAGTAATTTTTTTTAAGGTTATAAGCATTGTTACCAATTACCTGAAGGAGAAAACGTACTGCAGTGGTGGTGCTGCGGTAGCGTTGTCACCTCACAGTTGGACGTTGCCCATTCGATTCTCAGTTAGGGTGTTTTCTGTGTGGCGACATGCATGAATGGGCATTCCTTCATTGAAGATTGTGCATTAGGCCTGGCAAGTCAGCACGTAAAACTCTACTGCCAATCATTAGCGGACCGGAGTTCCGCTGTGGCGACCCCTAACCGGGAAAAGCCAAAAGACACAAACAAACCTGAAGGAGAAAAAGGCCAGCCAGTAATATAATAAATATTCTTTAAGTCTGTAAGAATTATAACTAGTTATCTGCAAGAGAAAAAGGTGAGCCAGTAATATCATCAATATTCATTAAGGTTGTAAGCATAAAAAAAGTTACATGAAAGAGAAAATGGGAGATAGGTAATAAATACTGTTTAAGGTTGTTAGCATTATAACTGATTACCCTAAATAGATTGTAAGCATTATAACCAGCTACCTGAAGGAGAAAAAATGCAGCAAGAAATGTAGTAAATATTGTTTAGTTGTATGCATTGTAACCAAGTACCTGAAGGAGAAAACAGGCAGCCAGTAATATTATAAATATTGTTTAAGGTTAAGGTTTATAAGCATTATACCCGATTCCTTAAATCGAGGGTAAGCATTATAACCAACTACCCGAAGGAGAAAAAATGCAGCAAAAAAGTTAATAAATATTGTTTAAGGTTGCAAGCATTGTAACCAATTACATGAAGGAGGAAAAGGCTAGCCAGTAATATAATATTAAATAATAAATATTGTTTAATATTGTAAGGATTTTAACCAATTACCTGAAGGGAAAAAAAGGTCAGCTAGTAATATAAGCAATATTGTTTAAGGAGATTGTAGGCATTATAACCAATTATCTGAAGCAGAAAAAGAGTGGCTAGTAATATAATCAATATTGTTCAAGACTGTAAGCAGTATAACCAGTTATCTGAATGAGAAAAAGGTCAGTCAGTAAAATAATCAAAATTGTATAAGGTAATAATCATTATAAGCAGTAACCTGAAGGAGAAACAATGGCGTCCAGTAATATAATAAATATTTTTTGAGATTGTGAGCATTATAACCCATAAACTGAAGGAGAAAAAAGGTGCCAGTAAATATAACAAATATTGTTTAATGGTGTAAGCATTATAACCTATTACCTGAAGCAGAAAAAGGGCAGCCAATAATACAATTAATATTGTTTAAGTCTGTAAGCATTATAACCAGTTAGCTGAAGGACAAAAAAGCCATCCAGTATTATAATAAATATTCTTTAAGGATGTAAGTATCATATGCAGTTAGCTGAATGGCAAAGGCATCAAGTAATATAATAAATACTCTTTAAGGTTGCAAGCATTATAACCAAGTACATGAAGGAGAAAAAGGGCAGCCAGTAATTTAATATACGTAACATTGCAAACGTTCATTACAGATTACCTAAAGGAGAAAAAGGCCAGGCAGTAATATAAAAAATATTGTTTAACATTGTAAGCATTATTACCGATTGCCTGAAGGAGAAAAACACCAGCCAGTAATATGATAAATATTTCTTAAGACTGTAAGCATTATAACCAGTTACCTGAAGAAGATTATAAGCATTATTACCAACTACCTCAAGGAGAAAAAGTGCATCCAGTAATATAATAAACATGTTTAAGGTTATAAGCATTATAACCAATTACCTAAAGGAGAAAAAGGCCTGCAAGTAATACAATAAATACTGTTTAAGCTTATAAGCATTATAGCCAATTACCTGAAGGTGAAAAGGGGCAGCTACTAATATATTAAATATTCTTTAAGGTTGTAAGAATTATAACAAATTACATGTAGGAGAAAAAGGCCAGCCAGTAATATAAGAAATATAACAGATTACTTGAAGGAGAAAAGGCCAGCCAGTAATATAATCAGTAACCAATATTGTTTAAGGTTGTAACCATTATAACCAATTAGCATAAGGAGAAAAGACCAGCAAGTAATATACTTAATATTGTTTAAGGCCTTAACCATTATAACCAATTACCTGCAGGAGAAAAGGCCAGCCAATATAATATTTTTTTAAGGTTGTACGCATAATAACCAATTACATGAATAACAAAAAGATGACCCAGTAATATCGGATACTTGTCAAATCTTCGAATGCTCAAAATTTTGAATGTTACATGGTGGAGATCAAATGTTCTAAATTTTGAGTGCTCGAAGATAGACTTTCAACGGCACCGTATGGTGCAGATAGGGAGAATTTCCCTTTTCTGCATTGAAGTGCGTTCTCAGAGTTGGTACATTTAAGTAGGTGGGGTGTTGGGGTTTGCAGGAGTTTTTTGCTGTTTTTACTTTTTTTTTTTTTTTTTGATGTTCGAACATCCAAATGTCGAATATTTGGTCTCGACCATGTAATGTTTGACATTTTGGATGTTCGAACATTTAACATAGACCTGTAATATCATCAGTATTCTTTAACGTTGTAAGCATTATAACAAGTTATCTGAAGGAGAGAAAGGGCAGCCAGTAGTATAATAAATATTGTTTAAAGTTGTAAGTATTCTAATCAATTGACTAAAGAAAAAAAGTCCAGCAAGTAACATAATAAATATTGTTTCAGGTTGCACCTTTTATAACCATTACCTGAATGAGGCCAGCCAATAATATAATAAATATTGTTTAAGGTTGTAAATATTATAACCAGTTATCTGAATTTGAAAAAGGCCAGCCAGGTATATAATCAATTTTGTTTAAGGTTGTAAGCATTATGATCTGTTACATGAAGGAGAAAAAGGTCAGCTAGTAATGTAATCAATATTAAAGGCCGCAAGGATTATAACCTCTTACCTGATGGACCAAAAAGCCATCCAGTAATATAATAAACATTCTTTAAGGTTATTAGCATTATAACAGATTACCTGAAGGAAAAAGACAGACAGCGACCTAACAAATATTATTTAAGGTTGTAAGTATTATCACCAATTACCTGAAGGAGAAAAAAGGCAACAAGTAATATAATAAATATAAGGTGATAATCGAGTACAAGAAGGAGGAAAAAGACCAGTCAGTAATATGATAAATATTGCTTAAGACTGTAAGCATTATAACCATGTACCTGAAAAGGGTTGTATGTATTACCAACTATCTGAAGGAGAAAAAGGGCAGCCAGTGATATAAGAAATGTGGTTATGGTTGTAAGCATAATAACCAATTACCTGAATGAGAAAAAGGCTAGCCAGTGATGGAATAAATATTCTTTAAGGTTGTAAAAATTATAATTAATCAACTGAAGGAGAAATGGGCCATACATAAATATAATCAGTATTGCTTAAGATGGTAAGCATTGTAGCCTATGGAGAAAAATGCCAGGCAGTAATATAAGTAATAATGAACATAGTGTAAGGTTTTAAGCATTAGAACTTATTACCGGAAGGAGAAACAGACCAGCCAATAAAATAATAAATATCGTTTAAGGTTGTAAGCATTATAATCAATTACCTGAAGGAGAAAAAGGGGAGCTGGTAATATAATAAAAATTATTTTGGTTGTAATAATTTTAACCAGTTACATGAAGGAGGAAAAAGGCCAGCCAGTGATATAATCAATATTGTTTAAGGTTTTAAGCATTATAACCAATTATATGAAGGAGAAAATAGGCAGCCGGTAATAATATAAATTTTGCTTGAAGTTGTAAGTAATATAGCCAATTACCTAAAGGAGAAAATGGCCAGCCGATAATATAATATATACTGTTTAAGGTTGTAAGCATTATTGCCAATTCCCTGAAATAGAGAAAGGGCAGCCGGTAATATAAAAACTACTGTTTAAGTTTGTTAGCATTATAAATAATTAACTGAAAGAGGAACAGGGCAACTAGTATCATAATAAACTTTGCTTAAGGTTATAAGCATTATAAGTTATTACCCGAAGGAGAAGGGCACCTAGTAAAATAATAATATTCTTTAAGGTTGTAATGATTATGCCCATATGAAGGAGAAAAAGTCCAGCTGGTTATATAATAAATAGTTTAAGTTTGTAAGCATTATAAGCAAATACTTGAAGGAGAAAATAAGCAACCAATAATATAATAAATATTGTTTAAAGTTCAAGCATTATAACCAGTTACCTGAAGGAGAAAAGTGGCAGTCAATAATATAATAAATATTCCCCTGGATTTACTAATCTTCCATGCAGGACTAGTCTAGTCCTGCACGGAAGCGGCAATTTAGGAGGAGGATGGCAGTGCACTATGCATATTAATGAAGGCGTACTGTCTGAGCTCCAAATCCTACACGGATGGTGGACAAGTGCAGGGGGCATGTCTGAGAGCAGAGCTCTTGGTGTACACACCTCAGCAATGAAGGACTGTCGAAAATGTAAATAAATGAGCAAGACCGCTCATAGGTGTCCACATATCCCCACCAACAGTCCCCCATGTGTACAACAGCAACAGGACATAAAAATAAAAAGAAGAAACCCCTTTATTATTTTTTTTTTTAACTTAGAGTACAACTAACCGTAGGTGCGTGGGTGTGCCCAATGCTAAGCTACGATTAAAGCAGCTTAAAAGGCTGAAGAGAATAACAAGGAAGATGTATGCAAATAGAACAGCACAGCAATAGTGTAGTGGTCAGAGCATCTGCCAAACAAGCAGGCATTCTCAGTTCGAGTCCCACTGCAGCACATACCATTTTCCCTGTGAAATCTGTATATGAACATTTCTTAACATTTTTTTGCTGTTTAACCTGTCACATTTAAATGTGAACTGGAGTACTGCATTAAATGCACAATCGAAATGTCAGTGGCACTAGTAAGCATGTTTAAGCACAAATAAGCAGTAGGTAAGCATATATAAGGACTAGTAAGTGGGTTTGAGTGTTTGCATGGGGGTAAGCATTGCCTACACATGTTGAGCAATATAGCAGCTGAGTGTAGGACACTGTAACCGGAAGTTGGCAGTATTTACCTCTGCGCAAACACACTTACAATTGGTTTAAAGGGCCTTAATCACTCAGTATCCAACCGCTGGTGTTCTGCCCAGCAAAAAAAAAAAAAAACTCTGCAAGGCTCAAACCCAGGACCCTGCACACCATACACAAAGTGATTTACCACTAAACCATGGCAGGTATACATAACCCTGATATTTTCACAAACCTATCATCCAGCACACTCAGTCAACAGTACAGGAAATGTAGTAATATCATACCACACAAGCTGTTAATACAAGAAGATTGGACAGTGTGTGCAAACATGTGGGTACACACAGGGATATATGTCAAATACTGCTGTAATACACTTAAATGTTGCTAGTTACACAGTTATATGTACTAGAACACATGTGGAAGGACATGAAGTCTGAATCACAAAAGTGTCGGCACTATTTACTGACTTCAATTCTGCGATCATCCATGTCAGTTGCCAAGAGAATGAGGTACAGGCCCAAAATATGAGCCGAACATGCAGGGCCATATGGACAGACATATTGTGGTAGATTTAGACAGACCGATATATATATATATATATATATATATATATATATATATATATATATATATGTGTGTGTGTGATATATATGTATATATATATATATATATATATGACTCACAAATCATCACATAAAGTGTATGTAGATAGATAAATATGTTCATATGTATGTGTGTGTATATATATATATATATATATATATATATGTGTATATACATATATATATATATATATATATATATGTATATATATATATATATGTAGGAGTTTTACATATTTAATTTTATATAGATATATATATATATATATATATATATATATATATATATATAGATGTATATTCTGACATATATATATGTATAGATGTATGCATGGAGAGAGAGAGAGCGGTATGTATATCTGTTTAGTTTTATATATGTGTATGTATATATATATATATACACACACACACACACATCTAGATGTTAAAGTACATTTTCTGTACTGTTGAATGATTGTGCTGGATGATATGTTTCTGAAACCATCAGCTTTATGTGCATCTGTCATGGCTTAGTGGTAATTCACTTTGTCTGTGGTCTTCAGTGTCCTGGGTTCGAGGCTTGCAGTATCTGTTTATTTTGTTGCTGGGCAGAACATGGCCCATTTGATACAGAGTGATTAAGGCACTTTAAAGCAGTCATAAGCAGATTTGCACGATGCTAAGCACTGCTAACCTCCAGTTACAGTGTCTTACACTCAGCTTCTAAACTGCTTAACCTGTGTAGGCAGTGCTTAGCTCTGTACAAACCTGCTTACAACTGCTTTATAGTGCCTTAATCACTCTGTATCCAATGGGCTGTGTTCTGCCCAGCAACAAAATAAACAGCTCTTGCAAGGCTCAAACCAGGAACCCTGTACACCCTAGACAGGGGGATTTACCACTAAGCCATGACAGATACAAAAAAGGTCATGTTTTCAGAAACATATCATCCAGTCCTGTCATGCAACAGTACATAGAATGTATACAAACACCTAGATGTCTGTGTATGTAACTATATTAATATCCAAACAGATGCAACATATCTATATATGTAGATATATATATATATATATATATATATATATATATATATGGGTCTAGGACATAAGATCGACAACTAAGAACATCGACACCGACTTCACCGACACGAAAACGCCGACGCTGAAATGACCGACAAGACGAAACGCGGATATCTAACAGGTAAGTGGAGCGACGGTGAGGGACTTAGGGTTGGGAGTGGGTAGGAAAGTATGCGATAGCAAGGGAGTTGAGGGTTAGGGGCGGATTAAGTGAGTTAGGGTTAGGGAGCGGGTAAGGAAAGTGTGCGATAGCGAGGGAGTTGAGGGTTAGGGGCGGATTAAGTGAGTTAGGGTTAGGGAGCGGGTAAGGTACGTGTGCGATAGTGAGGGACCTTAGGGTTAGGGTTAGGGTTGGGGTTAGTGCATAGATAGTTGTGTGTAAGGTGTAGTGCAGGTATTAGGTTGTTGGTGTGCCTGTGTGGTGTAGGTTTGATCAGCTTACCTGTTAGATATCCGCGTTTCGTCTTGTCGGTCTTTTCAGCGTCGGCGTTTTCGTGTCGGTGAAGTCGGTGTCGATGTTCTTAGTTGTCGATCTTATGTCCTAGAACCATATATATATATATATATATATATATATATATTTGTAACACTATACACATATATATCAACATATATGCACATGTATACATGCATATGCCTAAACCTACACATATGTCTACACCTGTATATCTACATATACACAGCACGTTGCATGTGTGTAAGAAGATATATCTATGTAGGTGTATATGGACATAGTTATTTATATATATATATATATATATATATATATATATATATATATATATATATATATATATAAATAACTTGGATATATATGTGTATATAGGTATATATGGCCATACATCTGTAGCTAGCAATGACAGATTAACAAATACACATATGTCCATATGCACCATTAATGGGGTTGAGAGGCCCCACACACTGTACGTCTTGTATGAATAGGCATCCCTCCCCACAGCCAATCACATGTGCCCTGCAATACAGTCTGCCACCCATAGGAAATGTAATATGTGGAAGCCATCAACATCCTCTGGGTACAGATACACAGACACAGATATGCAGATACATATATACACACACACACACACACACACTATATATATATATATATATATATATATATATATATATGTGACTACACGTACACACACAGATATATGTACAGTAAGATACATATGTAGAAGGTGCATACAGTATGGAACAGCCACTATGCCTACAGTTAACACCTGAACACTGTATGGGCCACCAGCACAAATGTCAATCGTTGCCTGCAACATGTACCCACAGAGAGGTCGTAGGAAAGACGCCACACACAGGTTTGCAGAAATGGGAATCCTTTCATTGTGTATTATTACAGTTTTATATGCCATGTCGTATAGCTGTTCAGCCACTGACAACCATATAAACAGAGTACTGCAACTGTGAAACAGTTACACTAATACAGTAGTCTGGAAAGGTTCACAACTGTTGCTTTCCAGGCCAAGCCCTTCAAATTGTACACTTGTGAACACAGACTGGGCCACAGGATACCAAACAATCAACAGTATGTACTGCAGGTGTGTAGTTCAGCAGCTTCTATCTACACTCTGTACAAACTCAGTAGGTGGTAAAGGCTTTGTGATCACATGGGTTGTCACTGTTACATAATAAGGCATGACTGACACCATCACGAGCACACTGACAAGCAGAACAGTCTGTATGGCAGGAGGCAGTAGGTTTGCAGTACCCCAATTCACTTAAGTAATGTAAATATAGGTGAAGTATATGGTACTGTACAACCAGATACCTTGCGGCAGCTCACCCTTGATACCCCCACATTTTTAACAGTCATTTATGGTGCTCCCCACCTAGACTCAGTAATACAGGGCCATGTACCACTGTTACATACACTGGCCGCTGGAGTGCATAAGGGCGCACATGTATTGTGTAGGTGACGTCCACACATATATGGCCCCAGCCCCACTGTATGTGTGGTATACAACAGCAGTGGACTAATTGCAGCAATGGCAGTGTGATATACTCGCATCCCACTACAGACTAACCTCCAACAGCATGACATATGTGCAAAGCTTGGTATGTAGATGGAGGACAGAGGCTGGAACACAGACACATATGTGGAACACTGTTGTAATACAGTAAGCAAGTTGCTGGTGTTACAGGATAGTCTGAAACATACCCTTAGTCAGGGAATTGAGGTTAGAAACAGAAATGGATGTAGCCATGTACTCATAGCACTCCAACATGCCCACTGCCAGTGTAATATCTGACACAGGACCTGTGTGGTGGATGGACAACACATGATAGGCATACCTCTGTCCAGCAAGAGGACAGGCCCACAGTAGTGAGCTATGCAGACATACTGCATTCTAAGTTAAACTAGCATGTACACACACACACACATCCTGTAATACCAGTACTATACAAAGCATAACACGACTCTACTCAGTCTGCCTGTAGTTCCTGATCCTCCTACAAATATGTGGCCGCCATGAGTGTGCAGGTTCTCCTCTAAGAGGTATTGCTACCTGCTGCCTGTAATACTGATGCCTGCACACCAGAAGGATGTCCATCACACAGGAAATGTAAAGGGACCCCGCCCACATGCTGCAGGAATTTATAGTGGGTGGTTGCCAAGATAGCGGTAATTGGAAGTAGTACACATGTGTAATCATATATATATGGCTATCTGGATAAGTATATGTACATATATTTCCACCATATGCCCTGGACATGGAGTGTAGCCCTACCCCAGCTCTTATAGTCCCAAAGTCGTAGTGCAAGGGTATGTCAGGTATGTATAGCAGGTATATTAGTAGACTATTGCTACTCTCATTGGGATTGTCTTCACAGATATGGCGTGTGTGGAAGGTCACATCTGCTTATAACATGTGTGCCACTGGCTACTGACAGCATCCTAAGGAAATCATTGTAAAGTACCGCCGCTAGCATGTAATGCCCCTGTGGAGTGCAGCAGAGATATTGGCCAATATATGTGGAACTTTGGACACACCCTGTACAGTTCAGGGGTATACACATAATCCCTTGGTGCACAACATGTGTACCAGGCCTGACAGGGTGGGAGGTTGGCATAATGATTAAAGTGTTTACCTTACAGACACAAGGTGCAGGGTTTGATTCTCACATGGGGTAATTGGCTAGGCTTAAATTGGCCCTCAAGGGCACTTAGCCTAGTACTAATCTATGAACCTAACAAATCATGCTGGAGGGATAGGTTCCTGACCCAGAGACTCCCCATACTCTGGAATAGACTGCCCACACATGTCAGAGTGCCTCATTGGCCCTCTTCAAAAGGAACCTTGATGATTGGATGGGAGACAGGAAATTCACCTCAGGGTTCATGTCAGTCACCCTGCTAGACAGGGGTCCAGAGAAGTAAATACTGTGGGAGGAAATATCCAGGAAATTGTTATGGCTAGGCTTGTATAGGTCCTAGGGCCAATAGCCTAGTACCAACCTATGAACAATATGGATGTAGACAGCCATGTAGATGGGTATAACACAACAACTGGTATACATTTGCCACCATAGGGTTTGCATTCACACACTCCTGTCTGGCCTGACACAGAATGACTGCTGGTACAGGGGTGCCAGACACACACACTACCCACTAGATATTGACACATCTGTACAGCATCCCACTGCTCTATCTGACATGCATGACTGTTAAGGGATGCCCAGCAGCAGTACATCTGGCAAATATGTGCACGTGACATCTCACTGGGTAAGTACACTAAGCTGCTAGGCATGTAACAATGCATTGTGCAGGCTACAGGCAGACTGGCTCAACACTGGCCTACATCTCCTATGGGGGAATGCGCATGTACCTGCATATATAGTAGGCTCAACAGGCATGTCACAGCACAGGGTAAGATACACCCGTGTGAAAGTGCATAAACACAACCAATGTGAACACAGCCACATATGGTAAGCTAACATAATATTACAGTATATGGACTATTTGTTCTATACCATCCTCATATGTGCCACTCACAGAATGACCCTACATATACTGGGCTGCTACACAAATGTTCATCGTGCATACAGCTGCAGTAATCACAGATGGGTTCTCTGCCGTCAGGCGGGTCCTCGGTCGGCCGAATTCAGGTCCGACGTCGGTTGGTGTCGCTTTCTCTCTTGACATCAGTGAGGCCAGAGTATGTAAGACACAGCTGACGCCATGTTCTCTAGTCTTTTTTGCCGTGCAGTGCCTGAAGCAGAAGCAGCTTGCAAGTGCCGGTCGGCCAGCTCCTGAATTACGAAAAAATTGGAAACTGAAGTCTTCATTAAAGCTAAGTACCCCGTTGGGGAAACTTTTCTTGCCTCAGACCGATGTCAGAAAAAGTTAATAATTGTATTTCTTGTGGGAAGCAAATACCGCATAAGGATTTCCATTCCCTCTGCATACCATGTTTAGGCCCAGACCACGACGTCTCGGGCTGTCGCTTTTGCACTAGTTTCAATAAACGCACTATTAAGCGTCGGGCGGAGTTCGCCCAACGCTTTTTTGGTAAAGCCTTTGATTATAAAATGTCGTCGGAGACTCCGACTACCGTTTTGTCCAAAAAACGCAAGGACAAGGACCGACACGTGAGGTCCGCGGTCCCCACCGACACCACGCCAAAACCGGCTACACGTGGTCCGGTTCTCAGCGAGACACCTTTGCAGTCCCTGAGTACCGACGACACTCCCTTGGCGGTGTCCTCTGTACCCAAGACCGCAGGTACCTCGGCCCTTTCCCAGACTACAACCGAAGCCATTGCTAATGTTGAGCCTCCTAATGTGGACAGGTCCACTTCCACCCAGGGTGTCTTTAGACCCTAATCTTCTTTCTCTATTAAGGCCTTTACTAAATCCAAAGCAGCCAGGCATCCCAAGAAACCTGTTGCACAGGGCCCTTCCCCAGGCCCCATGCCTAAAAAACAGATGCTTAAAATGGCTGAGGATTTGATTACTCTTATCAGGGGTTCTCAACCCCCTCCAGACAAGAGACCCAGAGTGGAGGAAGATTCTCCCTCTTCTGATCAGGGCTCCATTTTATCAGAACATTCTGATGTAGAGGAACACTCTTACTCTCCTTTTGAAGATTTGGATGCAGAGCAGTCCATTCCTTCTGTATCTCCTCCTGAGGATTTTTCCTTTGGAGAAACCTTGCACACTCTAAGGGAACACTTCCATTGGGAAGGCCAAGACTTTTCTGATTCCAAGAAAAGATTTAGGGAATTTATTTTGTTACCTCAACACAGGCCTCTGGCGATACCTCCTGTTTTGGACATACTTGATGTTTATTCGGAGGCTTGCCTTAACCCGGATTCCCTGCCTCCTGCACCAGTCAAACCTGATAGGTACTACAGAGTACCTAACTCTCACCAATTTCTCTACAAAAGCCATAATGCTGACCCTGAAACCATTTCTCAAGGCCCCAAGGGATTGAAGGCCTCTACGGCCAAGAATCGACTTCCTGCCGAAAGAGAGTCAAGATCTTTAGAAAGGTGGGGAAAAAAGGTATATACCTCGGCCACCCTTGCCATGAGGGCCTTAAATTGTCAGTTTCATATGCTTAAATATCAACAGTTCCTGTTATCACAATTAAGGAATAAAATGTCTCAACCTGAACAACCAGATTTAAAGGAGTTACAGGATATGATGCATAGTGCAGAGCAAGTGGGTAAACACACCTTACAATATGGCTATGATGCCCTAGAGGTCTCAAGTAGAGTGGCTGCTACAGGATCAGTCATTCGTAGACATGCCTGGCTTAGGGAACAAAGCTTGCCTGATCATGTGAAAGCTAAACTTCTAGATGCTCCTTTACAAAAGGATGTGCTGTTTGGTACTAATGCTGAGGAGATATTATGGAAAATGGAAGAAAAAGCCAAATCTATGCAAACTGTCAAAGCTTTTTTACAGGTCCAACCACCACGTTTTAGCAGAAATTGGCCTTCAAAAAACTGGTCCTTTCCAGCCACTGGCAAGCCCCAAAGAGGTAGATACAGATGCACAAGGGGCAGAGGGAAATCACAAGGATCATATAGAGGCCGACAATGGCAAACTCCAGCACCAAGAGGTGGCGAAGACAGTGCGCAACAATACAGGAAACAAACTCAGTGACTCCCTCATTTCCCTGCCAAGCAGGTCTCAGCTGGCAGCACCTTTGGGAGGAAAGCTAGCATTATTTGTAAGAAATTGGCATATTGTCACAACAGACAAATGGATCCTAGACGTTATAAACAGAGGCTACAAATTTCAATTCCACACTCTTCCAAAAATGAGAGGCATGCCAAACCTGCCACACAATCAAAGGGCAGAGGCACAACTACAAATTCCAAAGCTCATAAGCATGAGAGCTATACAAGAGGTACCTACTCACGAACAAGGTCAAGGTTTTTATTCAAGACTTTTTCTGGTACCAAGGAAAGGAACCGACTGGAGACCCATTTTGGACTTATCCATCCTAAACACATTTTTACTTGTACCAAAATTCAAGATGCTCACATTACAGCAGCTTCTTCCCATGCTGGGCAAGGAGTTTTGGCTGGTAACATTGGACCTCAAGGAGGCATACCTGCATGTCCCAATCAGACAAAGTTGCAGAAGATACCTCAGATTTCTTGCAGGTACAATCCACTATCAATTCTCTGCATTGCCCTTTGGCTTATCTACTGCACCCAGAGTATTCACAAAGTGCCTGGCATCAGTGATTGCCTACTGCAGACTTCAAGGGATACAAATTTACCCTTATTTGGATGACTGCCTGATCCAAGTGGACAGCAAGCTCATACTTCTGGAACATCTGGCTTATGTAACACGGTTAATGCATTCTCTGGGATATACATTCAACAAAGAGAAATCCAGGCTAACACCATCTCAGAAAATAACTTTCCTGGCTGCCAACTTGGACACAAACACCCAGATGGCCTATCTAACACCAGAAAAACAGGGGCAGCTAACTCAGTACTTCAAAATACTAGCAAAATGTACCAGGCTTACTGCAAGGAAAATCCTGCAGGCTCTGGCCTTCATGGCATCTTGCATTCTTTTATTCCCATGTGCAAAGCTGCATATGAGGAAACTTCAATGGTACCTAAAAAACCTATGGTCTCAACAGTCACAGTTTGGAAACAATAATACCAATAATTCCATGTTTGCAAAAGGAATTTCTATGGTGGGCCCAAGCATGTCAAGCAAACACAGGCCTCCCATTCTGCAAGCCTCAAGCAAACCAAGTCATCACAACAGACGCCTCAGATTACGCCTGGGGGGCGCACATGACAGACAGGTGCATTCAGGGAAAATGGTCCCAAAAGGAAAAGCACCTTCACATCAATCAAAAAGAAATGCTAGCAGTAATAAATGCAATTACAGCTTTCAAGGACCTCCTGCATCCAGGACAATTACTGATAAGAACAGACAACATCACAGTAATGTGGTACATAAACAAACAAGGAGGAACGCATTCATACCCTTTGTGCAGACTAGCCATGACTCTTTGGAACTTGGCTCTGGAATGGCAAATCGAACTTCAAGCACAGTACTTGCCAGGATTGGAAAACACACTGGCAGACAACCTAAGCAGAAATATGACAGATCCACACGAATGGAAGTTGCATCCTCAGGTGTTTACAGATATAATACAAGAGTGGGGGAGGCCAGACATAGATCTTTTTGCCTCCCACAGGAATCATCAATTGGAAAAATTTTGTTCAAGGACCTTTCATCCAAAGGCCTGGAGAGTGGACGCCCTTTCATTCAGTTGGACAGCGTGGACAGTTTACGCTTTCCCACCTCTGTCCCTTCTGCCCAAGGTGCTCTTGAAAGCAAGAGCAGACAGACCAAAGATGATACTGATTGCTCCAGATTGGCCAAGGCAACACTGGTATCCTCTCCTGAGGAATCTAACACATACTCCTCCCTGGTCCCTACCTCTAATGCCTCTTCTGCTGACTCAGCACAGCTACAAAACTCTTCACGGTCAGCTGAAAACACTCAATCTTGCTGCATGGAAAATGCCTTAACACCACAACAGACCCTACTCTCCAAGGAGGTGCAGGATGTCATTTTGGAGGCCAGAAGGCCATCTACTAGAAAGGTTTACACCGCAAAATGGAAAAGGTTCTGCTCTTGGAATGAGAAAAAAGGCCAGGACCCTAGAAAGCTGAATTTGCCTCAGATATTACAGTATCTAGCTGAGCTACTGAACAGTGGACTTACATTTTCTTCCAGAAAAATCCATGCCTCAGCCATTTCTGCAGAGTTCAACTTGGATCCACCTTTATTTTCTCACCCACTCTTACGACAGTTCCTCAGAGGGGCTAAGAATACAAGACCTCCAAGGAAACAACCAATACCAGCCTGGGACCTTAATTACATTCTAGAAAAATTAACATTGCCTCCTTTTGAACCAGCTGCATCAACAGATTTGCAATATTTGTCCTGGAAAACGGCCTTCCTTCTGGCCATCACTTCAGCTCGTAGGGTTTCGGAACTACGGGCCCTCATGGTGGTGCAGCCCTTCCTCATCTTCCATCAGGACAGGGTTTCCCTTCGTACCAACCCGTCATTTATGCCTAAAGTGGTATCCAGGGTAGCTTTAAACCAAGCCATACACTTACCCACCTTTTACCCCAATCCTCAAAACAAAGGGGAAAGGTTGCTGCATTCTTTAGACATCCATAGGCAGCTACGCTATTATTTGGACAGAACAAAGTCCTTCAGGAAATCAGAACAACTTTTTGTGTCCTATGCTGTAGGGGCTCAAGGGAAGCCAGTGACCAAGCAGACAGTTTCAAAGTGGATAGGCCACTGCATACGGTTCTGTTATTCATATCATGGGAAATCTGTTCCCACAGGCATCAGATCCCACTCCACCAGGGCCACAGCTACCTCTACAGCCTTCCTCAGAGGAGTTCCTACCAAAAACATTTTGGAGGCAGTCACTTGGAGTTCTGTACATACCTTCACAAAACACTACCACCTGCCTTTATATTCCAAAACTAGAGCAGGCTTTGCCACTGCTGTGTTGCAGGGCATTCTGGCTCATCCCAGTTCCAACTAGTACCTACCACCCTGTGTGTAGCTTTGGGACTCTACCCATCTGTGATTACTGCAGCTGTATGCACTATGAACATAGTACAGTTTTGTACCTACCATAAATGTAGATGTTCGAGTGCTAATACAGCTGCAGTACAGGTTACCCTCCCGCCTTCCCCACTTGCTAAAGGCATAGGGCCTAACCCCCTCTTCATACAACCTGACTGGGTTATCCTTCTATGGTTTATTTGCTTGCAACTACTGATTTTGGATTATATTGCATGGCTTGTGTATATATATATATATATATATATATATATATATATATATATATATATATATATATATAATTTATGTATTGCCTTCCTTCTGGGGGCACCTGACATCTGGGGCAAGAAAGACTGAAGAACATGGCGTCGGCTGTGTCTTATATACTCTGGCCTCACTGACGTCAAGAGAGAAAGCGACACCAACCGACGCCGGACCTAGACTTTGGAATTCGGCCGACCGAGGACCCACCTGACGGCAGAGAACCCATCTGTGATTACTGCAGCTGTATTAGCACTCTAACATCTACATTTATGGTAGGTACAAAACTGTACTTCTGGTCTGATGGCTGTCTGTGGTATGGGATGTGTGTGTATGGCCCTACAAACATGTACGCCAAAACGGTACCATACAGTGGGGCAGCAGGTAACATCAGATATAAGGGGAACTAGAACAATGACATCTACCACAGTCTGTACACAGGCTACAGTACATATTAACAATGCGCACACACTGCCGACATTCACCATCACTACACAGACCTCAGTACTGTACAGGCATCCACAGAATGTCCAGGTTATGTCATGTAATATAATCCCTACTGTACATAATGTGTAGCAATCAGATATATCACTGGCTTATCAGATATGATTATTTATGGTGTACAGCACATACATATGCACCACTTCATGCACGATATATGTACAAAGGTTGACAGAGGTGTGGCTGACGGCACATACACAGGGCTAATATAGACATGTTGCTGTGATAATATCATACATTTAACATTGTAACGGGGTTTGTTGCAACATATGTCCTATGAGGGATATGAAGTCAGTAACTGTCACGGCCTTCACCATCTTCAGACTGCAATCCTCACACTACCTTCTGCATTCCACAGCTAGATACTCCATGGCTAACCAAAGGCACAACACAGCCCAGTCTGCAGATGACCCTGCAGATGGGGATTCCTCATATACATGGAACTGACATGGCAGGTATTGCAACATGTATGACAGCCATAGCCAGATAAACACTGTTAAACCAACATTACTCCAAATACAGTTTAGCAGCACTTAGTCTGTAGTCAGGACAGGCACATCCCCCTCCTGTTTGTTGCCCTCTTTCCACAGTGTATGTTGCTAGAGGTGCATCCCCAATCCATCTGAGATGCTGTTTGCCAAATAACAGATTTAGTTCCTGCTCACAGTGAATGAAAAGGGCCAACACCACCATGATTTTCCTAGATATTAGTGTGTGTTTCCATGCAATTGGCTATGGGAATGTTAGCACAGCTATTTCACATGCAGTCAGCTGGTGGGGGGCTGCAATTCGTGCAGAGGCCATCAGCTGATCATGAGCATCACTTAAAGTACACATGCTGCTGCCTAAGCAAAGCAGGTGTGGGTCTCCACATCCACCAGAGGAGGAGTGGGGGAGGCAGACAGAGGCACATACATGTCGGGGAGGGGTGGGAGAGTAAAACTGAAGCATGTTTGTGTTACACACCTACCAGCACAGGGCATCAAACCCCTGACAACTATGTAGTGCTATCACAATTTGATGCAGTTATTGGATGCGCCACATGGGTTACCTGCTGTGGAGCACTCAGAACATATATGTGATGGTGAGTGACATCTAAAACAGAGATACGGTAGATATACGGTAGGTGACGTACACGTGCCTGTCCGCATAAACAGGTGCCAGTATCAACACAGCCAGACTGTCACAGGGGAGTACACACTTGGCAGGGCCAGGAGTACAACTCATCATTAATGGGATTGCCGCAACACATCAATGTGCAGGTATCACATGCAACACACGGGTTATATGGAGGTCGTATGGGTAAAGATTATGAGGAGGTGTCAGATATCAGACAGCATGCTTCAGTATGCCCAGGGGGTTTGTAGTGAGTGTGGATGTGGACATACGCACCATACAACCCACACACAAACACACTGGGTGCCAGATCTGACATGCATGGGTGCATGTCTGCATGGGTGTATGGTCAACTGTGTCAGCAGGCTATACAAGAGTAGGTGATGGGTATGCCTTGGCATCAGGCCACATAACAATGGTCTGCATTGTGGCTCAGGGCTGTCGTTTCTGCATTTGGCCACACTGGTGGGTATTGTATCCCCCATCCATTCACCTGGGTGGCTATTCTGTGTAGCCAATGCTGCGCATCCCCTGCCATGTATGTGTTCCATACTGCATGACATGGATGGTGTCTAGGATGTGCACACCTCCCACATGCATGTACAGTGACAAGTGGAACTGTACCTGGGGTGTCTGGCCCATGTTGTGAACCTAGATTATCAGATGTGCCAGTCTTGCCCACCTGTGGCAGGTACTGGTAATGGGCAGCAGGTTTACCCTGCACCTACATTGATAGCATGCTAACAGCATTCCCTGGTGTCAGTGCATCTGCCCATACAGAACATGTTGTCGGGCATGGTATGTCCGTTGTGGGTCATATGTGAAGGCACCACAGGTGGTGCAGGTGTCCATTGAGGAACATGGGGAGGTGCACTGTCTGCATGTATGTACATATTGGACAGATGGGCAGGGTGACATGCCATCTGTAGCTCACTGCTATCACTCCATAGTTAGTATCAGTGGCCAATATGCAGTGTGCTACCCACATATTGGCTGTTGCCTAGGCATGTGTGTGTATGAGACATGGGTTGAGAGTGTGCTGTGGGTAATACTGGGGTTGCTAACTGTGATTGTCTGGCCTTGATGTCACATGTATGGGTATGGCTTTGCACCCCAGCCTCTCAGCTATTTTACATCTGTTATCCCAGTATGGTTGACATTGTGATATATCATAGGGCCACCATATAAGAAATATGCAAAACCCACTCCACATTGGCCACGGGTGTCTCACACACTCAACCACCTCTACACAGGATACAAGTTACAAACACACATACACGCAGCTGTCGTGTGGGAACAGAACCCCTACTTAACTAGTTTAGTACACTACAGCAATATGAAGTTAAATTATGCACCACGAACATTATTGTACTCCTTTCCCAAAGGTCTATTTCACAATGAATGGCATCAGCAGGATTACCAAAGTAGGGCATTTCAAATGTACTGCGAGTGAGTAGCCTAAAATGCATTGCTCCTATACAGACAATGTGACACACAAAACATCCACAACCGACATGTGTGTGTATAGAACCCATGACCAAGGTATATATCACACTACAGCATGGAGCTGTTATAGGACACACCATGGGGATTACTAGAGAACTTCTTCCCCAAAGGTGTATTTCACAAGGAGTGACATCAGCAGGATTACCAAAGTAGGGCATTCCAAATGTACTGCGAGTGAGTAGCCTAAAATGTATTGCTAAACCAAGAAAATATGTGGAACTGCTGTAAAAACCAAACCAATAAAAAAACAGAGGCTTCCTAAGGTCAATGAGGGCAGGTTAACAACAAATAGCGTTAGCGTAAACACAACTTTATTGCCGCTTTTGTCAGAAACTGACTTCAGAAATGTAATACAAACCGAGTAGAAACTCAAGAATTTAAATACACTTCATGTTGGCACCCAACACATAATTAATTACACAATTATCCAATTAAAAACAATTTTTAAAAACCTTAACACGTCACTTGATAACCACTTTTAAAAATTGTAAAAAAAAAAATATATATATACACACACACACAGATGTATCAAATGTTTTTTCTATTACATCTACCTTAGTATTTGATAACTTTCGATGTTCAATGCTTTAAAAAACATTTTGTTTACTGATTTATTTAATCTGGGTTTTTTTTATCAAACTCAAGGGCAATTTGCCACAAGGTCTCCTTTTGCTCAAGAGAATTCGTAGTCACCCCTCTTAGGTTCTTACTACCTACTTCTAAGATGGAAAACAAAAACTTTTTGCACTTTACATTCCAAAGAATGCTTAAATAAAGCGTTGTTGCCATCCTTACTTTTAATACCATAAATGTGTTCCCTAATATGATCCCTCAAGGGGTGTGTGGTCATCCCCATGTAAAAAGCCTCACATTCACTGCACACTCCAATGTAAACAACTCCTTCAGTCTTACAAGTCAAATACCCTGGAACGAGTATGTTTGACATGATTCAGTATAATATAAGGACTCTCCATTATATACCTGCAGAAATTACAATTTCCACATTTATACATCCCTGTATTATTGCTAAATACTGACTGGGGAATACTGGTACATGATCGTTCTCCAACAGTTTTTTTTATGTTAACCTGATTCCTATATACAAAATTAGGTTTAGTGCCTACCACCTTAATTATTTCACTATTTCCTTCCAGTATTTTCCAATTTCTTTGGACAATATTTCTAATAACAGGGCAATCAACTGTCATGTCCAAGGTAAGTGCTGCCCCGACTTGTTTCCTTGTATTAATTTTCCCATTATCTAACGAAACGTGTAAAATCGGGGGATGCAGGGAATGTCTCTTGTCCAAAATGTCCCTCTGTAACTGATTTAAATATATAATATAAAAACCTCTCATCAGGAAAATATGAGTAATCAAATGAAACTCATCCAAAAGTTCCAAGTCTGTAGTCATCCGACTCGCGCGGATGTATTGTCCCTTAGGTATGTTTTTCTTCATAAAGAAGGGATGGTTACTCTTGTTATGCAAATAGCCATTGGTAAAAGTTTCTTTTCTATAAATTCCACTATGAAGCACACTCAATTCAGGTTCCCATCTTAGAGCCACATCAAGAAAATTCACAGTGAAACCGCTTCAAATCCTGTAAACAAAATTTCTCAAACACATTAATGGTTGAGTTTAAAACGGGTATATAACAAGAAGGTCTAACAAAACACTAAATCATTTTTCACATCCTTAAGCAAATATTCTAAGTTCAAACGTCATGTAAACAATTTAAAATTTACTACTGTTCTATAATTGGCCCTTCTAGTGGGAACAAAGTTAAAGCCATATTTCAGAACAGGCATTTGTTCATCAGTCAGTACCACATTAGATAAATTAATAATGTGGAAATTGTCACCGTTGTACCTTAAAGTTCATCATCTGAGGAACTGGATATTGTCTGTCCTCATGTCCTCATCTGTCTGTTTCTCAGCACTTTGTTCTCCTTCCTCGATACTAAAAAACTCTTTGACTTAGCCCCAGTATTATCATTTACTTCAACGGAGCTAGTAGCTAATTCTCCAGAGGTACATGATTTACTTGATGTATTGTCGCCTTCGTTGCACTTCGAAGGTGACCTAACATTAGTTTCAGAAAAAAACATCCTCATAAGAGACGGCTATTTTGATTGGCTATTATTACGAGAGTTTTACAGTCTAGGCCAACCCTTCTTAAAGGAACTCTTTGGATGGTAGTGTTGATTATAGGATTTGTTAGAGCTGGATAGTTTGTTAAAAGGTTTCTTTTTAGCAATAGAAATGGTCAAAAGATTAATTTGCAGTCTGTTCATCATAAGCAGTGACATCTCTTAGTAATTTGTTGTGCTTATGAGTCACAACTTCATTCTCATGCTGCTCAACTTCCTTAAAAATGCGCTCATAAAAATCTTCATGAGTAAAATCAACAGACAAATTACAAACCTCTTCAGCCCTAACAATTTCTTCTTTTAAGGCTGACATTTTAAGGTTATTATGTCCCATAAACATTTGCAATAACTGAAGGCCCAGCATTGTTGAAAAATGTGGTCAGTTCCCCAAAAAATGGATCGGCTGTGGTAATCCCATTGGGACATTTAAAAAACCTTAATCCTTTAGGTACTATAGACAGCTCTATGCATCTCTCAAAATATCAGTTCTCCAAGTCCAGGGAACGATATTTATATAAAAGTCTGCACAGTTTATCACATTTACCATAATATTCCTTTATTTTTACCTTAGTAACCTTATAATCAGCCTTTACGAAAGGATCGTACTGGTTCTCCAAAATGGAGCGAATATTACGATACTGAGTTGACTCACAGTTGTCCCTAGGCAACATTCCGGCAGCATCTCTGGCTTCACGGCTACCAGCTTCCACCACTGTCACCTGATCATTTTCAGAGCGAAGTGCCACATCCACTTGAACCCCTTGTCTGGTAAGCAAAATTTGCAAGGTCTTCTGAATATCACTCAGAGGCTACCAGGATCCACAACAAGCCTGTATCACTCACAGAAGGAGTAGGATGAATAGTAGCATCCACTAAGGAATCATGGTTAACCACCTCAGCCATCAGGAACACTTATGAAGAAACCAAACCAAGAAAATACGTGGAACCACTGTAAAAACCAAACCAATAAAAAAAACAACAGAAGCTTCCCAAGGTCAATGAAGGAAGGTTAACAACAAATAGCGTTAGCATAAACACAACTTTTGCATAAACTTTTAGCATAAACACAACTGCTTTTGTCAGAAACTGATTTCTTCAGAAACGTAATACAAGCTGAGTAGAAACTCAAGAGTTTAAATACACTTCATTTTGGCGCCCAACACTTAATTACCCAATTATCCAATTAAAAACAATTTTATTTAATTTCAATTAAATTAACAAGAAAAAAAACCTGGATTAAATGAATCCGTAAACATAGTCCCCAGGATTCACGAATCCTCCGTGTAAGACTAAATTAGTCTTACACGAAAACGCCAGTCTGAGAGTAAGACGGCAGCATGCCATGCATATTAATGAGGGCATGCTGCTTCAACTCTAAGGCTAACACGGAGCATGCACGAATGCAGGGGGCATGTCGGACTGCTGAGCAGTCCAAAAATCCAAGCCCCTGCAAGTCTCTCAATTGGGAAATGCCAACTGACATGAGTGAGTCTGCTCAAATGTGTACATACCCAACACTACACTCCCCCACATTCTAAACCCCTGTACAATTATAAAATGTAAAACTTTTCTTTTTTCTTTTTATTATTCCCGATATAGCTGCCCATACTTGCACAGGTTTGCCCATTGCTTAGCTACAGTTAGCAGTTTAGACATCAAAGAGGATAAGAAACTTGTATGCAAATTAAGCAAATTACCAATAGCATAGTGGTAGAGCCTTTGCACAAAGAGGAGGCATTCCCGGTTCAAGTCCCACCAATCCCCTTACTATTTTCTGTTGGAAATCTGTATATATAAAAAAATTCCTGACATTTATCATTTAAATGTTAGTAAAAAGCATTGAAATGGCCTATGTAGTAGTGAACGAATTTTATATATATATATATATATATATATATATATAAGAAGGTGAAATGGTTATGCATACTGATGAATGCATAAGTAACGTATCTTAAGCAATGTGAAGCACTGCTAAGCAAAGTTTACCAGTATTAAGCACATTTAAGTATAATTGCTCATAGCTTAGCACTGCTTTAACTAGTGCAATAGCTTTGCGTGTAGCTGCGCACCGCGCTAACTAGCGCAATGTCTGGCTATGCCAGGCAATGTAGAGCACCGTAGAGCAAAGTCGGCTAAACACAGCCACACCTCCTAGCCAGTCTGGCCAGTAGTAAAATAAAAAGCAATGACAGGCCTCAAACCCAGGATACTGTGCACCATAATCAAAGTACTGAACCACTAAACCATGACAGCTTTAAATATGCATGCACTTTCAACACACACATACATATCAATGGAAGTTTACCTATTGCTAAGCAGGTGTGCTTTCAGCTAAGTTTTTTCAAAACCGGCCAATCACAGATAAGTGTGGGAAATGAGGCATATTTAAGCTCCATAGGCGGGAATACTTGCCATAACTGGTTGTAGCTCCCATCTGTAGTCAGCATGGCCGGTGTTGGAGAGGGCTCTCGATTTTGAGTGCAACGTTGGGGCATTGAGGAGTCAAAAGTAATGGTTTGGCTCCTCATCCATAATCATGAGGAGAGACTCCTGCAGGGCCAGTTCCAGGGCACCGAATACAAAGCGGACACCTGGAACCATCTAGCTCATGATCTCACCAGTGCCACAGGCGTCCCTTGGACTGGTAAGCAGGTCAGACACCACTACTTAGACCTGAAGAGATGCAAGGAGGACTGACTGAACCAGTGGATACAGGAGGCCCATGGGATGGAAAATGCCTCACTACTGAGTAGGTAGCCATGGAATGAAGTATGTAAGAATTGCTATTGTAGTCTATATTATGGATAGGTATTTCTCAATATCACTTCATTTACTTCACAGCTGCAGGTGTCCATGCTGCGAATCAGCAAGCCTATGCAGATAGGCTGCTAAGGCTGCGCCACCAGGCAGGTTAGTAATTGTTCTGCATGTATTATATAAAATATGTGAGAGAGCCTGAAAAAAGTGTTGGGAGCCCAATAATAAAGGTATAATAAGTCTTGAATAACTTATCTGCATGTACTGTTATATAAAATAAGTGAGAGAGAGAGACTGAAGAGTGTTGTAACCCATTAATAAAGGTATAATACGTCTTGAATAAGTCTTCTGCATGCATTGTTATGTCAAATAAATGAGAGAGCCTCTAGAAAAGTGTGTTATGTAATTAATAAAGGTATAATTCCTGGAGTGTGTCCGCATCACTTTCTTTGATATGTTGTTGTACTCTTGCATTATAGAAATAGTACTGTTGTATTAAGCGCTGTCAACCCACGCTTGGGTAGGCCCATATAAAGTGGATGAAGGGAGTGCCAGTAGCTGTTAAGCATATATACAGTCCTCAACTGTTTGTTCATGGCCTGCATGTACAGGTTAATCTGACACATGAGTAGCTTGTTGTCGTGTTCCCCAGAAATGTCAGTGTGCTGCTAGAAATGTAGGGGGCTGTTAAAATATAACTGATAATGTCACCTGAACACATCTAGATATGTAGATATATAAATATAAATAAGTAGCAGTAACATCTGCATTCTGGACAGTTTGTATGTCAGATACAGGTCAGGTATATAAAGAACTAGCAAAACACATTTCACAATTTAACGGACATTGCCTAGTGTAATAATACGTGTAGGGGATATATACCTGCAGTCAATAGGAATGTAGTGTAAATTATAGGTATATATAAGTTAATGGCGGTATCTTTTTACACCCTACTGTATGTGCATAAACAATGCAATTCTGCACCTCAATGGGTATGTCTAATCTCAAAACATTTGTTGGGACATATGTCCTATTGGTTTATAAATATCTGCATTTATGTTGATGCATGTGCCCTGTTCAGATACCACAATCTTGGTGGCCTGTTGCCACCAATTAATCCTGCATGCTGTTGGAATGTCCACTGTTCTGTATATGCATGTGTTATGCTTGCTGTTCAACTGTTGGAACTCTGGTGTGTTGGGTTAATGGGAATACTACTGCATGCAGTTACAACTAATTTGGAATGCTGTTGGCTGTTACCAACCCATATTCTCATTAAATCCACCTAAACATAGAACGTATGGGAAGGCTGGTCCCAGCGGACCCACCTGTCCCACCTCAGCTGGCGATGGCACCTGGCACCAGCAGGTCTGGTGCCCAGCCTGGGACCTCCTCCTCCATTGGGCCTGTGCCACCTTTGGGAGGAAGCACTGCAGGGGATGGGGCTCCGAACGGTCTGGGCTGTGGTGCATAGGGAGATCCAGCATTCTGTCACTGATCCTCTACGCCAGGTTGAGGCACGAGTGGCGCGACTCATGGGTGAGACTGCCCCTCCTATGCAACCCCCAGCACAGCCACCCTCTGGGCTGTGAAGGTGCAGTGGTGATTGCCCATGGGTGGGGATCTCAGTTCCACTGTTGCCATCTGTGGGCTCATGGGCTTGTGGTTTCCAAACATCCTTCCCAGTCAATGTTGTTCACCCCCCACATGTCATATTCCATCCCTGTATGCGTCTTGTTTGTCCTGCCTGTTTACCTCCCCAAATATACCTGCATCCCCTACCCCACATTCCACTCTCACCTGGAAAAAAAAAAGGGCTATCTGCTCCAAAAAAAAGTTACGCCCCATACATAGCTGCCCATTTTGCACACGTCTGCTGGACATATAAAATGTAATTTAATTGGCAGTACAACATACTTTGTTGTCCTCACCCCTCTCTCAGGGGTGGAAGTTTTCATATTTCCCTCCAAAATTATTGCATATGCACAGCTGTTGCTGTAAAAGAAATGGGCAGCTATGGTCCTTCCCTACACCCGACCTGAACATCCCGAGCTGTTTTCCCTACTGTCTTTCCCTCTTTGTGCCCCTTTTTCACCACTTTCCTATCTCCCCATTTTCTTTTCTTTCAAAGAAATGAGCACGAGGGTTAGCGGGAGTAAGCACTTTTAATCAGTAGTTAGCGGGTTTGCTCGAGTGTGTGCTTAGCTAAGTATTGCTAAGCTTCGTGCAAACCCACTTAACTGCTTAAAAGTGCCTTAGTCACCCTGCATGTGAGGGCCCTTGTTCTGCTCAGCAGCAAAATAAAACACCTCTGTCAGTCTCGAACCCCGGACCTTGGACGCACTGGACTGCATGAAGTACCACTAAGCCACAGTAGATTTACAGCAGGTTGTTGCTGAAATAGATACATCATGCATCAGAATGAGTGAATATAAAGGAAAAATAGGAATGCCATAATACAAAACCTGTTCTGTGGAACTTTACCAGCAGTAGTTGTGGAATTGCATTACATGACTGTGATAAGAGAACCAGTCATTCTAGCAGGAAATAATGTTACAGCAGCACTTTACAACCCCCACACAGTATCATAGCAGGACAAACAGTGGCATATCTGATCTGGGCAGAGGACATACATCCCAACCGTGACTACATTTCAGGGATGTCCCTGATTTTGAAACGCATGTTAGCTGTGTCCCTGTGAATCCCCTGAAAAGTACTGATGTTAGGCAGAAAGGTGGGGTATTACACCTAATGAATAATGACAATATGTAGGAGTTAGACACCGCTTGTACTTCAGAAAAGGTGTAGTAATCAATATGCACTGGTTATCTCGAAGTCTCCACTTACTGTCTCTAATATTTTGAAGGTGTACCTCACTTTTACCTACCTTTACCTCACTCTGTTCAAATATGTACCTGAGTCTTTGAGGCCTGGCCAAGGCAGAAACACACAGGCATATCAGCTTTTCTGCTGTTGCACACTGTGCAAATAGCTTTGGAAGGAGTTCCACAAGCATACCCTTATGTAGGAGTACAACAGTGAAATACCAAAGGATGTAGCCATGTACTAGTAGCAAATGACTGTAACAATGCCATTGTACCAGTGCTGAAAAGACCTGTGCATTGTACAGACAGAGAATAACAGCCTAATGTCTGGCTACCATTTGGATAGGTCCACAGTTGGGAGCTATGCAGACAGACTATTTGCCTTGCTAAACTAACAGGTACACAGCAACCCTTTAAGTCCAGCAAGAACACATTCACACAATAATACATAATGCTCTCTGTATGTCTGCATCCCCACCCAAATGTACAATATACCTGTGTGTTCAGGGTCTACCAAGGATGTAGGTAGGCATATTCAGTACTGGAATTGTCCAGTTTTCTTGAGCATCCTGTGCTAATGTCAACAGTAAAAAAGCACAAACTGTGTAGAAGTGAGTACATTAATATTCACAGTATAGCAGTTCACGTGCCAAATGAATACATCTCAATAACTATTTTTGTATAGCAGTTAATTGTACAAGTAGAAAAGAAACTACATACTCCCATGTATCTTGTGTTAGCATTTGTAGGGGTGAATACAATTCTACACTGACAACTGTATACTGGAAGTGGCAACATTCAGGTATGAGTACATTTAAATCACTGGCTACACCCTTAGCTTCAGATATAAGAACTATACCAACCTTCTGACTTCAACGGTGTCCACAGCAAACAAACATGGGCCCTACTTTGGAAAGCTGAAAGGGCTACGCCTACCTGACTTAGCAATTTATAGCATTGGGTTGCTATGACAGTGAGTACTGCAATTACCACACAGCAGACTGCATGCAGTTACCAAATGGTGGCCACCAATTGATGCAGAGGCCATCACATGCACATGTGCAGATACCTATAAAAGCAGGCTGTACTTGCTGTCCACACATGCAATCATTCCATTGCAGATATTGAGAGAGAGAGAGAGAGACACCCACATCAACAGAAAAAAAAAAAGCCAAAGACACATGGAAAGTAATACTACCAACACATACAAAGGAAAGGTATGTAACAGATATGTATTTACTGGCATGTAGTAGATGTTTTTGAAGAGTACTGTACATACTTTGAAACATCCATATGTGGCAGCAGTATGTATCTATGCACAGATGCCCTGCATAACTACTGCCATGGACAAATCAGTGTGTAGCTGTGTGCAGTGGGACATAACTGTGACACATGTAGCTCAGCATTAAATGACAAACATCTGATCCATGTTATCTGTGTTCTATACAGTAGTGTGGACAATGGCTGTTTGGGGGAGTAGTGCATACAGCTATATAAACATGGATGTGACAGAGTAACACATGCATGATAGTCATATTAACGTGTAGCTTAGCACTGGCAACTGCTGTACCAGGTTGGTATGCTAATCTAGCATTTGCAGCTACATATACACCCTCTAATATTACTGTGTGCTCACATGTGACACCTGTTCATGCTGCAGCAAGGCCCAACAGGTCAGCCATGAGGTCCAGGGACTTACAACAGTGTGGACCTTGTGTGTGTATGGCACACACATAGGAAAGATATGTCTGTGTCAGATATATTAGCATCTGTACATGTGCATAGAGCAAGGGACACACTGCAACTGTTTGTGAAGGGTGGACATATATATGTTGGTGAAGGTTATGTGCATATTTGTATGTAGGTTGTAGTGTGTGGCAAACAAAACAGCATACAGTGCTGGTATATGACATGTGGTGGTTAAATGCTGTGGGTGTGATTTGTTAGGTTTGCAGTATTGCAGCCAGTGAGGCCTGCTAGAGCTACATGGGCTGAGAACACCTTCAGTGCATTTTGCACAAGACTGTGCAATATTATTACATAACTGTATACTTCACATCCTTCGCATAATTGATATTCCCACCATGAAAGGTGGACTGTATATGTGCCTATATTTATATCTATATGTACACGAATGGATGTTTATATGTATGTGTATGTATATATATACATCTATAGAGAGAAAGAGAGAGAGAGTCATATTTACTGTGACAGATGCCTGGTGACAAAGCCATGGCCTCAAGCTCAATGTCAAAAATGCATTGGCATCCCTTTTGGTAAAAACTCTGTACCCATGAGCTACCACATAGGTGGTAGTCTGCTTAACACCTAAAGTGTGATAAGAGACCATGGGACACAGGTGGACAGCAGTCTCCCCTTTGATAATCACAGTGCCACACTAGTCATGTAATATGTCTATGTGGCACACCTCATCACAAAAGGTGTGTCATCCAGGAAAAAAGAGGTCAGTGTTCCCATCTACTCATCACTCATAAAACCCATTATAGAGTACAATGCCCCTTTTGGTATGTACCTCACAAGACATCTACAGCAACTGGAAAGGCCACAGACATACCTCACAAAGAGTATTACCGGCCTCAAACAGATGCCCTATGTAGACAGTCTCACAAAACCACAGCTAGACTGTGTCGCATACCGCCTACCCAGAGGTGACCTCTGCCTAACATACAAAGCTATGTAAAACCCAGAGCTGTCGGACATGCTCCATGTAAACAGATCACAATCCCTACGAGCTACATGCTCTAGGGACCTAAACCTTTTCAGCTCAAAAAACAGAACATGCTGGAGGGATAGATTCCTATCTCAGAGACATCCCATACACTGGAACAAACTATCTATCGGTAGCAAGCAAAGCTCTTCATTAGCACTCGTCATGAATAATCTTGATGATTGGATGGGAGGTAGGAAATACACCCCGGGAATCACCTCTGTGGCTCTGCTTGACAGGGGCACATGAAATTAAATTACTTGGGTGTCACAGGCCAGGGTACCATCTGGCTAGGCTTCTATAGGCCCTAGGGCCAATAGCCTCTATTACCTACCTATGAACCGATACACACCCACATGTACCTGTTGCAATAATTGCTATGTGAGGTTGACTGAGTATGATGGTGAATGTGTCAAAGTTGTGTATGTGTGGGATAGCTTAGTGGGAAACTGTGTCTGTCATGGTATTTTTGTGTCCTAGCTCTGATCCCAGCAAAAGATGTGTATGCCATTGCTAGGCAGAAAAAGCAGTATGGCGTACGGTCTGATGTAGTCCCTTGGTGTTAACTGGGGTGTGCCATTGGTGGCTAAAGCAGTACATGTATGCTTATTGATTGGTACTGCTGGTGAATCCAAATCTTGTATGAACTGTAGTACTACCTGAAGCTGTAGGCCTAAACAGCACAGTATGGTGTATGTCCACATTGCTTGGAACCACTGTTTTGTGTGTTCCCTGTAGTTCTCACAGATTACATACCTCAGGCATAAGGTTTTGTAAGTACTGACACACAGTACTGTATGGTACACACGTAAAGCTCATCTGGGTTGCCATACCTTTGTGTCTTGTATGTATGTCTGATGTGTGTGTGGGTATGCCTGTAACATGCCCTCAGTCATGTGTGTGTTACAGGATATAAGTGCGTATCTAGCAACATGTATAGTCTAGTACAGCAGTATGCCACCTATATTCATGAATGTGCAAATATTTTAGACAGGGGTTTGCCATCAACAACTAGTGTGGTATACTGCTAATACTGTAACTGGACTACAATCATTGCAATGGATGACATATTTCTTTATGCATTAGCTTGATATATACCTCCTGTGGCTATGTGGTGCATTGAGTCACATACAGTGTGCCATGTACTGTTGTATAATCTTACATAGTGGTTTCTCTTTGTTGCTATGCAGAACATGGTTTAATATATAGAGCGTGCCAGGCACTGTCAGGCAGTTGTGGGTTGAGCACTGATATGTGGTATTGAAAGTCTGTATCCTCTGACAGCCAATAGGTTGCTATATATGGCAGTTCAGTGATATCTGTACTGTAGCATGTTAAGTGTGCCACATGACTTGCTCACACATATTGTTTTGTTGTCTTCCAGAGTTCATGGCCCACCATCGCAACCCAGCCTATAGTCCTGCTGAGGATGATGTCATAACAACCAGTCTGATTCAGCACTACACACTCCTTTTCTCAAGAACCAGCCAGGACCAGCATGAGCAGACTGCACTGTGGCAAGATGTCCATAGGGTAAATGACACAGGCATGCATAACCAGACATATGAGCAGGTACGCCATCACTGCAGTGATTTACTTAGGCATGTCCAGCAGCATGCGTCTGATGTCCGTAGACAGCTTGCCACAGGTGGTGGGGTTACCATCCATCCCCCCTCACCAGAGTGGAGGAGCTGCTCCTGAGCCTGGTGGCTCCTGGCAAGCAACAGCAGCAGCAGACATGTATCATCATGGAGGCCGGAGCCACCCAGCAAGTTCGCAAAGAGCGTGCAGGTAACATGGCATATCTGTAGATTACTGTTACCTCTATTGGTAGATCATGCATATGTGAGATGTGTACTGTGTAGTTAGAAGATGTGTAGCCTGGTGTTGTGCAATACTGATAATTTGGAACATAATTTGTAGGCCTGTGACTGTCAACCATTGTATTACTGTAAGATTGCAAACCCACAGTAGCAATGCCACAGTTGTTGCCACTGGCAAACTGTCTCATATCCTTGTAGGTCCCTCTGGTGTGACAGCAAGGCAGCAGACCCATGCTGGTGAGTGTGTTCTACATTTAATATTGCAAATAAAATGTGCATGTCATAGGTGAGGTGTAGGCCATGTACACATGTAACACACCTACGCATAATGCATGCTGTGCATGTTTTCTGTGAGACTATGCACATCTCAGTAACGTAAGTAGCTGCCTCAAACACATGCAATACACAGAGCATCCCAAACAATTGTGGCTACACTGTAGTGGACATTGGATAGGCAGAGTCGATACACATGCACACAACATACACAACTTTGTCATACGCAGTACATGTTAATATGCTACACATGATGTATTCAGACAC
Organism: Protopterus annectens; assembly: GCF_019279795.1. NCBI lineage: Eukaryota > Metazoa > Chordata > Ceratodontiformes > Protopteridae > Protopterus > Protopterus annectens. The sequence goes on along the minus strand of NC_056739.1, from coordinate 749,397,640 downwards.
CCGCTGTAAGGTCACACTCCAGTATCCCAAATATCATCCACACAGCACACATAATATACCTGAGGGGTAGAGGCCTATCATGGGGTGGTGCGACACTCTTCAACACACAACACATTCATGTTAGGCAATGCTCCCTATTGGGCACCTTACAAACCCATGTAACAACTGGCTGTGAAATGGTGAATGTAGCCATGGTACTGCAGTTAAGGTACAGCATGATAGGTGCCAGTTTGGCACACATTAGTAGCCTTGAGCGACCACATGATGCCACATGATGATGGCTCATGGTACTACACCCCATCCAGTTACAGTAACCACAGTACTACACACAGCATTCATTACTATACACCTCAATGTTGTGTGTGTACAAACATATGCACCTATACACAATATGCATAGCAGTCACCATTTGCACAAAGTGGCACATATGTCTTGTAATGTTATTGAGTGTATAGGTTACATGACACACATTGGGTATGTGTGATGTTTAATGTTGCAGTTGTGTTGTAGCATGCCATGTCATGGCTGGCACTGGCATGTCCACAATAAGTTCTACACTCACCATAACTGTGCAATGGTTATGTTGAGCAATGGTATTCCATCAGGTATACATGCACCACTCATCCTGTGTGTATACATAGCATGCATGACTAAATCTGTGTCCACAATTATCTGCTAAAGACACAGATGCTCTAATCAGAAGTGGATATCTATGTGAGAGACAGATGCACATCCAGCCATGGTATGTATACCTGTGACTGATGGTGCACAGGACATTGAAGAGCTTTTAATACTTGCACAGAAATGTTGTGTCCATGTACACATTGCGTTCCAGGGTGAGGCCAATCACTGAACAACAACACACATGCATCAAAGCCATGTATACTGTTATTAGCAAGGACTGTCTACACTCGCACAGCATGCTGTTGAGCAACACACGTCCTGCATGCTGACCCGTGTGATATGACTGTTTGGCTTGTGATACTGTACCCCACCATCAACCGCTATTGAGTATGTTCTGGATTGTTGGTGGTGTGTGTGTGTGTGTCTGCTTTAGTGAGCAGTGTATTTGTGTGCATGTGTTCATGTGCGCATGTGTTCTGGTATCGTGTACAGGTCATACTGTGTTTCCTGTCTTCCTCTCTCAGGTGCTGAGGTTGGGCCACCAATCAACAGTACACAAGTGTCCACCCCATCCATGCACACAGTCATACTGCCAGTACATCCATCATCACCAATGCCCTTAGCTGAGGGACAGTCGGCAATGGCCAGGACACTGTGGTATCTATGACACATGCATCTGGACACAGCAGCCATACCCAGATGTCTGGAATGGTACCACATAGGCAGATGTCCAGGGGCTCTCGGAGCACTTCTGGTCATCATGCCCCTGGCAGATGTGCCACAGGTCTTACAACCTCACGCATGTTCCAGGCTGTCATGGAGGCACAGGCACAATTGGAACGGTACACCAGACAGGGACTAAGGGCACAGAGGGCACATAACACCACTTTAAATGACCGTATCCGTGACCTAGCAGGTGCCATCCGTAATTACACTGAGGTCACTGATAGACGTTGGGGTGAGACATTAGATGTCCTCTGCAATGTCATATCCATGTGTCAGGACAGTGCGGGATGGTTGAGACGTGGATGTATGCCAGCAACATCAGCTGGCAGTCACCACAGGCGTCCTTCAAGTCACAACCTTTCCCGTAGTGCCAGTACCAGCCCCAGCAATGTTGGGGGTGGGCTGTCCATAGACTGTGCTACAAGACCAGGTGGCTCTGGCCAGTCCCAGCAGGGACCTGGGTCCAGTGTACATATGTCTACCTCTGAGGATAGTACCCAGTCTGGCTTAGTACCTGATACTGTCAGTAGCATCCCTGCCAGGCACAGGTACTGTATCCGTGGCCAGAGATGGTGATCTGTAAAGCCTGGCAAGTACAGTCTGTCCCACAAATCCCCGTATATGGCAGCCACATGGTGGAACTGTGTGCATGCACACACATATACCAGACACCTAGGGCTAACACATACCTGCACACATTACATCAACATTGGCTCATTCCAGTACTCTTGGCCCTCACACACACACACACACACACACACACACACACACACACACACACACATACATGTCGATTGTATGGCTCAATGTAGGCCTCTAGCAAACCAACAACGCACCCAGTGCATATGATGAAACCTGTGCCACCTCCTGTCATCTGTAACATTGATGCAGGAACAGGCTAACATGGTGCTGATGCACAGGGTGACTTTATAGCAGTATAGCAATGTTAGCATGCTGTCAGCAGTAAAGTGTAATAATATCCTTGAAGGTGTAGCTGAGCAGGCATGATGCATTAAAGCTATGATAGTCAATGTAGTATTGTTTACACCAGTGTTAATTCCAATAGTGTATTATCCACCCACGTGCCACTTGGCTGATGCGTGTAGTATTGGCAGCATGTGTTAGAGTGTGGACAGTACATGTGGGATGTGTGCAGCACAGATCTGCAGGTGTACATTTATGAACATGATGGAGTTGCAGTGTCTGCATGTACATGCATAGTGGACACATGGGCAGGGTGGCATGCCCTGTATTACACAGTGTTAACGCTCCATAGTTTCTATTCGTGACCAGTATGCATTGTACTACACACATTTTGGAACTTCGGTACACGTGTGTATGACATGGTTTGACACTGTGCTGTGGGTGATACTGTTACTATCTGTCATTGGTTTGTATTCTGGTAGTATACATAACCTCAACAGCCTGACCATAAACAATTGTTAGATGATGTCTTGACAACTGACACACAGATGTAGGACATAGAGTAACATTGGATCCTTCATGTACTATACTATGCCAGTAACCAGTGGTATTCACCTGCACCCATTCCTGGGACCACTCCTGTTTGGCATATAGCTCTCTTAGGTACAAGCAAACACAGTAGGGATATGTCCGTCCACGTCTGGAAATGCATACTGTGGCCTATAATGCATTCTCCAGATGAGACGCATCCTCCACAAGGGTATCCTATAGATCTTGTCAAACCCATGCTGTAAAGCTATAATCCAACTAAAGCATAGTCATCCACCTTTACAAAACATAGTATCCCCACAGTACCACATAGGTAGTAGCCCCTAACATGTTGAACAGGTACCGATGTGTACATACAGCCAAGTGTTACGTCATCTCTCCTTTGGTAATCACATTTCCAAAGGTATTTTGAAATCCCTCGGTGGACCACATAAGCAATAAGGGGTCTGCATGCATATCCACAAAGGTTGTTGTACACCTATAATGAATAGCCATCATTGACAGACTTTGCTGCATTTGAACAGGTCTGAAATATACCTCTGGCATAAACCCTCACTCACACTATTCAATAGAAACCATAATGAGTGTGTGTGACATGGATGACCTAAGCCAGGGATCACTGCAGTGGCTGGGCTTGTCACAAGCATACAGATGTGACCTAAGTTCTGGAAAGTGGCAGCACACTGGCAAAGATAACAGATGTGTTCATGGAGAAAGCAGGGTTCCCACCTATGAAATAATTGAGGTCACATGTACGTATATGTATTTGCCACACCGCTACCTGACATGTGCAATGCACATACTGTTGTCATTGTGATATGTCCTACAGTAGTAAAAACAAAACCCACAACACATTCACCAACTCTGTCACACACACACACACACACACACACACACACACACACACACACACACACACACACACACACACACACACACACTCAACAAGTGCAGGATTCAAACCCCTACCTAACCACTTTATGATACTAGAGCAGTACACATTAACACGACGTGCTATACACATTACTGGGAGTTCTCCTTTCCACAGGTATATTTGTAGTATGGTGACATCATCAGACTTGACAAAAATGAGTATACCACTTTTAAGGTGTTTCAGTAGTCTTCAGAAAGGTTGCTCCTCTCCAAGGAGATACACACACAGTTGTCAAGTGCAGGATTCAAACCCCTACCTAACTACTTTATGATACTAGAGGAGTGCGCATTAACATGATGCGCTATACACATTAATGGGAATTGCTCCTCTCCAAGGAGACACACACACACACACACACACTCTCTCTCTCATACAGTTGTCAAGTGCTGGATTCAAACCCCTACCTAACTACTTTATGATACTAGAGGAGTGCGCATTAACACGACGCGCTATACACATTAATGGGAGTTCTCTCTTCCACAGGTATATTTGTAGGATGATGACATCATCAGACTTGACAAAGATAAGCATACCACTTTTAAGGTGTTGTAGTAGTCTCCAAAAAGGTTGCTCCTCTCTAAGGAGATACACACACAGTTGTCAAGTGCAGGATTCAAACCCCTACCTAACTACTTTATAATACTAGAGCAGTACGCATTTACACAACGTGCTATACACATTACTGGGAGTTCTCCTTTCCACAGATATGTTTGTAGGATGGTGACATCATCAGACTAGACAAAGTGAGTTACATTAGGTGGGCTACATAGAAGGGATTTCTAAACACTTTGGCAATGTGATCATCAAAGGAGAGTTTACTATCTACCTGGGTCCCCAGGGCCATAATTACATTCTCCATACATACTGGATTACCACATAGGTGGTAATTTGTGTGCACTTTATTTTATCCAAAGGGGATGACTATGCATTCTTTGTCATTCTGCTTGAGGACATTGTTTTGACACCAGGTGTCTGTCTCTGTAAGACCCTTCTGGAGGATGTCTGTGTCAGCCGTAGAGTCAATTATGGACCACAGTTAGTCATCTGAAAACTTGTTCAGCCATACTCCTCCCATGCTTGCCTGTACCTCTGAGCAGTATCTACTGAACAGGTGGGGTTCCAGGACCAAGACCTGTGGGATGCTATTTGTGACTGGTTTAGAGTCGGACATGGCACCCGCAACTCTGAACATGTGTGTTGGATCTGTGAGCCAGTTGGCCACCCATCCTGTGACATAGCAGTTAATGTTCAAGCTGGTAAGCTTGTCCATGATGCCAGAGTGGGGAATGGTGTCAAAAGGCCTTAATGAGGTCCAGGTGGGCTGTGTGGACTACTTTCACCTCCATCTATGTCCTTGGTAACTGTTTCAAATAAATCAGCTAGGTTTAGGAGGCAGGATCTGCCTTTAACAAAGCAAAGTTGGGTAGAGTCCAGTGTCTGGAGGTCCCCAATGTCTCTGTTTATGGGTTCCATGATAATTTGCTCCATAGCTTTGCAGACCAGGCTGAGTATGCCTATAGGGCAATGGTTTCGAGGTTCTGTTGTGGCATCCCCTTTGTGGGGTTGGATGACTGTTGCTGTATGCCATTCTTTGGGTACATAGCCTGTGGTAAGGTTGAGACTGGACAGTGAATGTAGGTGAGGGTGTAGTTCCTTTTGGGGCTGGTGTAAGACTCAGCCTGGGACACCATCCAGTCCCATTGATGCTGTGTTCTTAGCTTTGGAGAGGGCTGTTTTTACCTGCATGTCCATGAAATCTGGGACTCTGCATTCTTCTGGGATGGACACAGGCCCTTTTGGGGGTGATGGGTGGGGTTTGCACTGAACTTGTCCCCCAGGATGTGGGCAGTGTAAGTTGGTTCAGTCTATTTTTTGCCATTTTGCAGTAGCTCACAGCATATTTGAGAGTTGCCGCCTAAATGTTTGGTATAGCTAACAAAGGCTTTGTGGTTGTTATTCTTACATTCCTTGGCAATTTGTCTTTAGAAACTGGCCTTGGATTATTTTATGAGCGATCATTGTTTCTTCCTAATAATGATCAGTGATGCCTTTCCTTTTGTGAAGTTTGCTCTATCATGTGTTCGTTTCCTCCTTCTGTTGTATAGCTTATTTATGGGCGACAACCACCAGATTGGTTTCTTATTTTTGGAGGAGTGCATCTTGGTTTTATATGGGATGTCTCGATCCATGCATCCCTGTAGATGCTCATAGAATGCAGTTATAAATGATTCGGCAGATTGTATAGCATTATCCTATAGCAAGGGGCTTTGGAACTTTCCACTTTGGTCTTGGGAAGTGTGCAGTTTGCTTTTGAAAATGTCTTCACAGTGGTTTCCTTGACTGGGTGGGTGGGATGTGGATGTCCAGTGTGATTACGTTATGATTTGATATTACCAGTGAGGGGTTTATCTCTGATGTTCATCGTGCATACAGCTGCAGTAATCACATATGGGTTTTCTGCTGCCAGGCGGTCCCTCGGTCGGCCGAATTCCAAAGTCTTGGTCCGGCATCGGTTGTCGCTTTTTCTTCTGATGTCAGTGAGGCCAGAGTATATAGGACACAGCCGACGCCATGTTCTCCAGTCTTTTTTGCCGCGCGGTGCCCGAAGCAGTTCGCAAGTGCCGGTCGGCCAGCTCCTGAATTACGGAAATTTTGGAAACCGAAGTCTTCATTAAAGCTAAGTACCCTGTTGGGGAATCTTTTCTTGCCTCAAACCGATGTCAGAAAAAGTTAATAATTGTATTTCTTGTGGGAAGCAAATACCGCATAAGGATTTCCATTCCCTCTGCATACCTTGTTTAGGCCCAGACCACGATGTCTCGGGCTGTCGCTTTTGTGCTACCTTCAATAAACGCACTATTAAGCATCGGGCGGAGTTCGCCCAACACTGCTTTTGATTATAAAATGTCGTCGGATACTCTGACTACCGTTTTGTCCAAAAAACGCAAGGACAAAGACTGTTGCGCGAGGCCCGCGGTCGCCGACACCACACCAAGACAGGCTACACGTGTTCCGGTTCTCAGCGAGACGCCTTTGCAGTCCCTGACTACCGACGACACTCCCTTGGCGGTGTCCTCTGTACCCGAGACTGCTGGTACCTCGGCCCTTTCCCAGACTACAACCGAAGCCTTTGCTAATGTTGAACCTACTAATGTGGACAGGTCTACTTCCACCCATGGTGTCTTTAGATCCTCATCCTCTTTTTCTATTAAGGCCTTTACTAAATCCAAAGCAGCCAGGCATCCCAAGAGGCCTGTTGCACAGGTCCCATGCCTAAAAAACAGATGCTTAAAATGGCTGAGGATTTAATTACTCTCATCAGGGGTTCTCAACCTCCTCCTCCAGACAAGAGACCCAGAGTGGAGGAAGATTCTCCCTCTTCTGATCAGGGATCCATTTTATATGAACATTCTGATGTAGAGGAACACTCTTACTCCTCTTTTGAGGATTTGGATGCAGAGCAGTCCATTCCTTCTGTATCTCCTCCTGAGGATTTTTCCTTTGGGGAAACTTTGCACACTTTGAGGGAACACTTCCATTGGGAAGGCCAAGACTTTTCAGATTCCAAGAAAAGACTTAGGGAATTCCTTTTGTTACCTCAACACAGACCTCTGGCGATACCTCCTGTTTTGGACATTCTTGATGATGTTTATTCGGAGGCTTGCCTTAACCCGGACTCTCTGCCTCCTGCACCAGTCAAACCTGATAGGTACTACAGAGTACCTAACTCTCACCAATTTCTCTTCAAAAACCATAATGCTGATCCTGAAATTATTTCACAAGGCCCCAAGGGATTGAAGGCCTCCACTGCCAAGAATCCACTTCCTGCAGAAAGAGAGTCAAGATCTTTAGAAAGGTGGGGAAAAAAGGTATATACCTCGGCAACCCTAGCCATGAGGGCCTTAAATTGTCAGTTTCATATGCTTAAACATCAAAAGTTCCTGTTATCACAATTAAGGAATAAAATGTCTCAACCTGAACAACCAGATTTGAAGGAGTTACAGGATATGATGCATAGTGCAGAGCAAGTGAGTAAACACACCTTAAAATGTGGTTATGATGCCCTAGAGGCCTCAAGCAGAGCAGCTGCTACAGGATCAGTTATTCACAGACATGCCTGGCTTAGGGAACAAAACTTGCCTGATCATGTGAAAGCTAAACTCCTAGATGCTCCTTTACAAAAGGATGTGCTGTTTGGTACAAATGCTGAGGAGATACTAAGGAAAATGGAAGAAAAAGCCAAATCTATGCAAACTGTCAAAGCTTTTTTACAGGTCCAACCATCACGTTTTAGCAGAAATTGGCCTTCAAAAAACTGGTCCTTTCCAGCCACTGACAAGCCCCAAAGAGGTAGATACAGACGCACAAGGGGCAGAGGGCAATCTCAAGGATCATATAGAGGCCGACAATGGCAAACCCCAGCACCAAGAGGTGGCAAGGACAGTGCACAACAATACAGGAAGCAAACCCAATGACTCCCTCATTTCCATGCCAAGCAAGTCTCAGCTGGCAGCACCTTTGGGAGGAAAGCTAGCATTATTTGCAGGCAATTGGCATATTGTCACAACAGACAAATGGATCCTGGACATTATAAACAGAGGCTACAAATTTCAATTTCACACTCTTCCAAAAATGAGAGGCATGCCAAACCTGCCACAAAATCAAAGGGCAGAGGCACAACTACAAATTTCAAAGCTCATAAGCATGAGAGCTATTCAAGAGGTACCTACTCACGAACAAGGTCAAGGTTTTTATTCAAGACTTTTTCTGGTACCAAGGAAAGGAACCGACTGGAGACCAATTTTGGACTTATCCATCCTAAACACATTTCTACTCGTACCAAAATTCAAGATGCTCACATTACAGCAGCTTCTTCCCATGCTGGGCAAGGAGTTTTGGCTGGTAACTTTGGACCTCAAGGAGGCATACCTGCATGTCCCAATCAGACAAAGCTGCAGAAGATACCTCAGATTTCTTGCAGGTTCAATCCACTATAAATTCTCTGCATTGCCCTTTGGCTTATCTACTGCGCCCAGAGTATTCACAAAGTGCCTGGCATCAGTGATTGCCTACTGCAGACTTCAAGGGATACAAATTTACCCTTATTTGGACGACTGCCTGATCCAAGCGGACAGCAAGCACATACTTCTGGAACTTCTGGCATATGTGACACGGTTACTGCATTTTCTGGGATACACAATCAACAAAGAGAAATCAAGGCTAACACCATCTCAGAAAATAACTTTCCTGGGTGCCAACTTGGACACAAACACCCAGATGGCCTACCTAACACCAGAAAAACAGGGGCAACTATCTCAGTACTTCAAAATACTAGCAAAAAGTACCAGGCTTACTGCAAGGAAAATCCTGCAGGCTCTGGGACTCATGGCATCTTGCATTCTTTTAAACCCATGTGCAAAGCTGCATATGAGGAAACTTCAATGGTACCTAAAAAACCTATGGTCTCAACACAGTCACAGTTTGGAAACAATAATACCAATAATCCCATGTTTGCAAAAGGAATTTCTATGGTGGGCCCAAGCATGTCGAGCAAACACAGGCCTCCCATTCTGCAAGCCTCAAGCAAAGCAAGTTATCACAACAGATGCCTCAGATTATGCCTGGGGGGGGTGCACATGACGGGCAGGTGCATTCAGGGAAAATGGTCCCAAAAGGAAAAGCACCTTCACATCAATCAAAAAGAAATGCTAGCAGTAATAAATGCAATTACAGCTTTCAAGGACTTCCTGCATCCAGGACAATTACTGATAAGAACAGACAACACCACAGTAATGTGGTACATAAACAAACAAGGAGGAACACATTCATACCCCTTGTGCAGACTAGCCATGACTCTTTGGCATTTGGCTCTGGAATGGCAAATCGAACTTCAAGCACAGTACCTGCCAGGATTGGAAAACACGCTGGCAGACAGTTTAAGCAGAAATATGACAGATCCACATGAATGGAAGTTACATCCTCAGGTGTTTACAGAAATAATCCAAGCGTGGGGGAGACCAGACATAGACCTCTTTGCCTCCCACAGGAATCATCAATTGGAAAAGTTTTGTTCAAGGACCTTTCATCCAAAGGCCTGGAGAGTGGACGCCCTTTCATTCAGTTGGACAGCATGGACAGTTTACGCATTCCCACCTCTGCCTCTTCTGCCCAAGGTACTTTTGAAAGCAAGAGCAGACAGACTGAAGATGATACTGATTGCTCCAGATTGGCCAAGACAACACTGGTACCCACTCCTGAGGAGCCTAACACATACTCCCCCTGGTCCCTGCCTCTAGTGCCTCTTCTGCTGACTCAGCACAGCTACAGAACTCTTCACAGTCAGCTGAAAACACTCAATCTCGCAGCATGGAAAATTCCTTAACACTACAACAGACCCTACTCTCCAAGGAGGTACAGGATGTCATTTTGGAGGCCAGAAGGCCATCTACTAGAAAAGCTTACTCCGCAAAATGGAAGCGGTTTTGCTCATGGAATGAGAACAAAGGCCAGGACACTAGAAAACTGAACTTGCCTCAGGTATTACGGTATCTAGCTGAGCTGCTGAACAGTGGACTTTCATTTTCTTCCATAAAAATCCATGCCTCAGCCATTTCTGCAGAATTCAACACGGATCCTCCTTTATTTTCTCACCCACTCTTACGACAGTTCCTCAGAGGGGCTAAGAATATAAGACCACCAAGGAAACAACCAATACCAGCTTGGGATCTTAATTACATACTAGAAAAATTAACATTGCCTCCTTTTGAACCAGCTGCCTCAACAGATTTGCAATATTTGTCCTGGAAAACTGCCTTCTTTCTGGCTATCACTTCAGCTCGTAGAGTTTCGGAGCTACAGGCCCTCATGGCGGTGCAGCCCTTTCTCATTTTCCATCAGGACAGGGTTTCCCTTCGTACCAACCCATCATTTATGCCTAAAGTGGTATCCAGGGTAGCTTTAAATCAAGCCATACATATTCCTACCTTTTATCTCAATCCTCAAAACAAAGGGGAAAGGCTGCTACATTCTTTAGACATCCATAGGCAGCTACGTTACTATTTGGACAGAACAAAGTCCTTCAGGAGATCAGAACAACTCTTTGTGTCCTATGCTGTAGGGGCTCAAGGGAAGCCAGTTTCCAAGCAGACTATTTCAAAGTGGATAGGCCACTGCATACGGTTTTGTTATTCCTATCATGGGAAATCTGTTCCTACAGGTATCAGATCACACTCCACCAGGGCCACAGCTACCTCTACAGCCTTCCTCAGAGGGGTTCCTACCAAAGATACTTTGGAGGCAGCCACTTGGAGTTCTGTACATACCTTCACAAAACACTACCACCTGCCTTTATATTCCAGAACAAGAGCAGGCTTTGCCACTGCTGTTTTGCAGGGCATTCTGGCTCATCCCAGTTCCTCTTAGTACCTACCACCCTGTGCGTAGCTTTGGGACTCTACCCATATGTGATTACTGCAGCTGTATGCACGATGAACATAGTACAGTTTTGTACCTACCATAAATGTAGATGTTCGAGTGCTAATACAGCTGCAGTACAGGTTTCCCTCCCTCCTTCCCCACTTGGTAAAGGCATAGGGCCTAACAACCTCTTCATACAATCTCACTGGGTTATCCTTCTATGGTTTATTTGCTTGCAACTACTGATTTTGGATTATATTGCATTGCTTGTATATACTTATAAGCATAATTTATGTATTGCCTACCTTCTGGGGCCACCTGACATCTGGGGCAAGAAAGACTGGAGAACATGGCGTCGGCTGTGTCTTATATACTCTGGCCTCACTGACGTCAGAAGAGAAAGTGACAACAACCGACGCTGGACCAAGACTTTGGAATTCGGCCGACCGCCTGACGGCAGAAAACCCATATGTGATTACTGCAGCTGTATTAGCACTCGAACATCTACATTTATGGTAGGTACAAAACTGTACTTTTGTGGCACACTGGTACCCCATGTTGGTGATGATCAGGTCCAGTATATTGTCACCTCTAGTGGGCGTGGTGACAGCTGTTCCAGGGCATTTGAGTTTTTAAACTCTAGGAAACATTGGGCAAAGGACGTTGTACACGAGTAATTCTCCCACTCAGTGTTTGGGTAGTTGTAATCTCCTCATATAATGGTGTTTGATAGGACCTTTATATTTTCCACTGTTCTCAGGAATACTGAGTGAGGTTTCTGAGACAAGGTAGGTGATCTGTAGCAGGCTACAATCTGATAAGCAGCTTTGCCCAATGTTAGTTACGCTTGCATGGTCTCCAAGGCCTCATGCTGTGCCACTAACCTGAAGGTGTGGGTATCCATAAGGTAAATGGATACACCCCTTCCTTTTGTATTTCACTCTGGGTTTTGGGGCTGAAGATCAGAGGGATTGTGAGTGTTTTACGTGGACCATGTCCAACAGCTCTGTGTTTGACATAGCTTTGTACGTTAGGCAGAGATCACCGCTGAGTAGGCAATATGCGAGAGAGTACAGCTGGAGCATTTTGAGACGGTCTGTGTATGGCATGTATTTCAGGCCACTAATGCTCTTTGTGTGGTATTTCTGCAGGCTTTCCATTTGTAGATGTCTTGTGAGGTACATAGCAAAAGGGGCGTTGTACTCTTATTATGGATCTAGTGAGTGATGAGTAGAGGGGAACAATTTCCTCTTCTATTCTGCATGAGACACCTTTTGTGATGGTGTGCCACGTAGAAGGATTTCATGACTACTGTGGGGATGTGATTATCATAGGTGTGTCCACTGTCCACCTGTGACCCAAGGTCTCTTATCACACTTTCAATGTTAAATATACCACCGCCTATGTTGTAGTTTATGGCTACAGAGTTTTTACCAAAGGGGATGACAATGCACTTTTTGGCACTGAGCTTGAGGCCATGGCTTTGACACCAGGCATCTGTCTCCGTGAGCCCCTTTTGTAGGATGTCCACATCTTTGGTATTCACAATTATGGCTCCTAATTTGCAGTCATCTGGAAACTTCATTAGCCACAGACCTTCCATGTTAAAGTTTACTTCAGGGAAGTAGATACAAAACAAGACAAGACCCAGGACTGAACCTTGTGGTACTGCACTCGTCACTGGTCCAAAGTTATACTTGGAGTCTGTTACTTTCACAGTGTGTGTTCTGTCAGTGAGCCAGTTGACAACCCATCTTGTGACACAGCAATTTATACCTAGTTTTAGTGGGTTTATCTATAATTCCAGAGTGGGGGATGGTGTTGAAAGCCGTGGCAAGATCTACATAGGCTGTGCGAACCACCTTACCCTTGTCTATGGTTCTGGTGACTGCTTCTATCAGGTTTAGGAGACATGATCTGCATTTTATAAACCCAACATGGTTGTGGTCCAGAATTTGGAGATTACCAATGTCTTTTTTTATAAGTTGTATGATGATACATTCCCTGGCCTTGCAGATCAGTCTCATCAGGCTAATGGGGTGCTAGTTCCTGGGGTCTGTGGTGTCTCCACCCTTGTGTAGTGGGATAACAGTCGCTGTGCACCATTCAGCAGGCACAAAGCCTGAGGTGAGGCTATGACTGAATATGGTACGTTGGTGTGGTGCCTGTTCGTTCTGTAGTTTGTGTAGAACACAGCCTGGGAAGTTATCTGGTCCCATGGATGCTGTGATACTGGCTTTGGAGAGTGTTTTTTTACCTGTGCAGCCATGATGACAGCAACTTTGCAGTCTTCTGTTAGAGATGTGCTCTTTCATGGGTGAGAGGGGGGTAAAGTTAGCACTGATCCTATCTGCCAGGATGTTGGCTATCAATTGGGTCTGTGTATTTAGTGCCATTGAGCTGTAACTCAGAGCAGGTCTGAGTGTTGCCATGACATGGACCTGTCTGTTGGGCAGAGATCTCCTGAGTAGATAGTATGCAACAGAGTACAGATTGAGTTAAATTCAGTCTTGTTGCATGGGGCAACTGTTTGAGGCCAGTAATCCTCTTGTTGAGGTACTTCAGTGGTCTTTCCAGCTGCTGAAGGTGCCTAGTCAGATTCATCGCAAGTGTGTTGTGGTACTCTCTGACGGGTCTGATGACTGATGAGTAGAGGGAACCTCCTTTGACCTACATGCAAAGACCTTGGCAGTTTGTGAGAACACAGCATGATTTTCTGACCACTTTGTGAATGTGTTTCTGGAAGTAGAGATGACTATCCACATGTGTCCATAGAACCCTTATCATCACCTCCATATTTAGGGTGTTGGCACCTATGTGGTATTTGTATGACTGTAGCTCGAGGCCATAATTTTGACACCACATCTGTCTGACTGAGACCCTTTTTAAGGATGTGTCTGTTGTCCCAAACATCGATTATGACAACTTTTATGCAGTCATCCACAAACTTTGCTAAACATAGCCCTCATGTGTTTGACTGTATTTCTGAAAAGTATACACCAGACAGGAGGGGTCCCAGGACTGAGCCATGGGGGGACAGCAGTTGTTACCAGCTTGAACAGGAGACCACAATTCTTATCTTGTGTGATCTATCTGTGCCCCAGTCGGCAATCCATCAGATGACATACATATTTATGCACAGGTTGTTGATTTTGTGGATACGACGTGTCTGGGATGTTGGAAAAGGGCTTTTCAAGGTCTATGTGGGACGTGTATAGCTCATTTCATTGATGTATGCCCTGGGTGACTGCCTTGAAAACAGTCTAGCAGGTTTGGGAACTATGATCTGCCCCTGACCAAACCAAAATTGGTAGGGTTGGGTGTTTGTAGGCTCCCAATAGCTCTGTTTGAGTTCCATCATGATGAACTCACAAACAAAAAAGCTTTTTTCAGAGAGAAATCTGATTCTACTAGTAGTACTGCTTTTACTGTTTTTAAAAGGAAAAGCACTTTTATGCCCCCACTTCCTCACAATATAGAATGCTTTTTAAATCTCTGTGAGCATGATTTATATGATTTATTTTCTAGAAAGATAAAACCTGGTTTCTATAATTTAAGCTTAGATGAATTTAACTCTTTAAAATGTTTGAAACAATGTAATGAAATTTCTGTTAAACCAGCTGACAAAGGAGGTGGGGTTGTGGTCTTAAACACATCTGACTATAATTCTATTATGTGCCTTATGCTTAACGATGATATAACTTATGCAAAATTTAAGTTATATGAAGTTAATACAATTATTAAGAATGTACATGACACATTATATGACTTATTCATCTGCAGACAAATCAGTGAAGAAATGTATAGTTATCTACTGATAGATAACCCCACCATACCCATCATCAAGGGACTTCCGAAAATTCATAAAAATATATATCCTATCCCACTTAGACCCATAGTGTCAGGTGATCATTGGGTCACTGACAACATTTCTAGTTTTATAGAGTTTTTACTTAGACCAGTGGTTGATTCTTTCACTACCATTTTAAAAGACACATATCATCTGCTAGACTGTTTATCTGAAACACAATTAGCTATTCACCAACATGAATACATCCTTATAACTTTAGATGTGAAAAATCTCTTCACATCAATTCCCAATGACCTGGGCATTGAAGCTGTAAGAGATATACTAGTGACATAAACGATCTTTTCAAGCGATAGGCAGCTACTTGTAGGCCAACTACTAGATGTAGTCTTAAATAATAACGTATTTATGTTTCTGAATGAATACTACCTACAGAAATGGGGGGTGGCAATGGGCACCCCGTGTGCTAACACCTATTCCAACTTGGTTGTTTTAGCATGGGAACGTCAATGCCTATTTACTCACCCCCTGTTTATACAGATAAAAGTATATAAACGTTTTGTGGATGATATTTTTATCATATGGGAAGGCACTGAGATTGACTTTAGAAAGTTCTTAAGTTACCTTGAAAGTACATCCACTTTTTTGCGTTTTACTATGGAATGTTCATCCAAATCCATAAATTTTTTGGATGTGACAATAAATATTACCAAGGATGGCACTATCAGTTCTACATTATATAGGAAACCAACTTGGAGGAATACACTTTTAACTTTTGACAGTATGCATCCCAGATATGTCTTCCCTGGTATCATCAAGAGTCAATTTATTAGACTAAAAAGACTCTGTAATGACACACATATCTTACATTCTGAAGCAGACCGTTTAGAGATGTTATTTAGGGAGAGAGGTTATGATTCAGGTCTAGTTTCAGCTATTAGAAGTAACATAATTGAAAATACATTGTTAGAGAATCAGCATGTATGCACTAGGAAAAGCAAAAATTTTATTAGATATAATGAATCTGTATCTGTAATTTTAAATTACACTAGCATTGTTAATGACATTAAGAGGATTTTCTGTAACAACTGGAAAGTACTTACTATAGACCCTTTTGTTAAGCAATTGGTAGGGGCCAGGCCACATTTTATGTTTAAAAATAGCCTGAATTTAAAACAATTATTATGCAATGATAAAAGCACAGCTGAAACTCCATCTCTACTATTTAGCCACAAGAGAGGCACATTTCCTTGTTATAATTGTAAAAGATGTGGTTCTATTTCAAAAAAGATAAAGTTCCAACATCCCACACTGAACTTTGTTTTCCAACCAAAGTTTTTTGCTAATTGTTGCACCAAGAATCTTATTTATCTTGCTACCTGTAAGAATTGTTCAGCTTTTTATGTTGGCCTTACTAAAAGATGCCTAAAAGATAGGATATATGGCCACCTGTATGATATTCGGAAGAAGAATGACTTAAATGCTTTAGCGAAACACATCTTGGAATACCCCCTTCATGATTTTGAGTTTAGGGTATTAGAAATAGTTACACTTAATAAGAGAGGTGGAGATAATTCACTACTTTTGAATAACAAGGAATTAAAATGGATTTTGAGATTGGCTGCACATATACCTCCTGGCATTAATAGATTGGCTGCACATATACCTCCTGGCATTAATAACCAAGTTTCGATTAAGCCTGTTTTGGAAGCTAGATAGAATTCTAGCACTGGTTTTTGATGTTTGGTCCTCAGTTTTTAGCCTTTAGTTTCCAGTTTATAACTATTCCTATGTGCATCAATTTTCATACAAACATGACCTTTTTTAATATAAACCTATCAACATTTTAAACCTTTGTATTTTATTTAGCATCTAAGCATAACAATTCTAATACACATTTCATCATGTTTACATTATTTTCATATCCATATCTATTTATTTATTCACTTATTTATATATAGTATTTATTTATTTATTTATAATGTTCAATATTTATAATGGTTAATTAATTATTTACCTTTAATAGTTTAAATATATTTGCATTAGTGCATCAAAATAATCCAGTATATATATATATATATATATATATATATATATATATATATATATATATATATATATACTTTTTACATTTGTAATACTAATCTATATCTATTTAATACCTAATTTTGCACACCAAATATTGAATATTTATATGATCGAATCATCATTTGATCCATTAACATACATTCTTAAAAGGTTTTAAAAAAGTTGTATATTTTACACTCAATATTTTATATTTTATTATATATATTATATATACTCTAAAATAATTATGAGTAATACAAGGTTCATTTTTACCATAATTATTAAGTCTATCTTTACATTTATTAAATTGATAAATATGAATATATAAATATATATATGATTCATTACTTCAAATAAATAACTATATATTTGTCTATACAAGGTATTTATTAGTGTTCATTAACATTTATTATATTTTATCATTTATTCTGTTCTAAATTCAATCTACCTCGTTTTATCATGTGTATTTGTTTGTTTTTATTAGGTGTATTTATTGTGCTTTTCTATATTTATATACGATGGTTTATTCATGTTGTTATTCATCTAGTCACTTATTAATTATTATTACTATCACTCGCTGTCAGCCTTATGTTACGGTCTTGATCATCAGCTGGAAGATTGTTTGTAAATAGCTTTGTCCACTTTAGAATTTTGAGTCTCTTTTTTCTGATTAGTATGCATTAACCTAAAGTTTTTAATTAATTATCTAATTGAAAAATTGCACAATTTACTGGTTTTAATTTGGCGCCTTTTTCTTACTTCTTTGTATAAATAGATGTTCTAAAAATGTTGTGTATTGTCTGATGAAGCGTAGTGGTGACTACGCGAAAGCACTTACATATAATTAAAGTTCTTTGGTGTCTACATACTGGATTTCTTACTAGAAAAGTAAAGCTGCTGTTTTTGCTTTGTCGACTTGTTTATGCTGATTTATTTGAACTTTGAGTCTTTTATAGACTTTCTCAGAGTCTCTACTATTTCGTGGTGAGAGAGCCTGGTTATTATCATCATGATGAACTCCATGGCCTTGTAGATCAGGCTTAATAGGATTATAAGACAATAGTTCCCATGGTCTGTTGTGCACCAACACTTGTGGAGTGTGCCAAACTTTGCTGTAACACATTCAACAGTTTCATATCCTGTACAGAGGGTGAGGCTCAACAGACTGTTCAGGTGCAGGGTCTATTTGTTCTGGAGTTCACGTATGACACAGCTAGGGAAACAATGTAATCCCATAGATGCCATGTTTTCAGGTTTGGAAGGAGCTGTTTACCCATTCTATATGTGATATATATGCTTTCACAATCTCCATGTATGATGATGGCCTTTTGTCAGTGAGAGGGGGCTATGTATGTATGAGGCTGTCTGACAGGATGTTGGTAATGTCAGTCATTTACAGTTTGCACTGACTCAGGACATATATGAGTGTACATTGCTATTTATGACATAGCGGAAGGAAGCGTCATGGTTCTCTATGGACTCCTCCACAGATTATTTTGCCAGAAACATGGATTGGCTAATGTGTGGAGTGCACATTGTTTATTCATGATACTGATTGCAGGTTTATTGATGATCTTTGCTTTTTCACTTTCTGTGAACAACTTAAGTACTTGTGGTACATAGTTTGATTATGACAGTGTTCCAATATATTATATGTGTCTGTTTTCATATAACTGTGTGCACAAGGCAGGATTGGTGAATAGTGACAGGTTCCTGGGGTAAAACATGCAACTGCCAGATACGTGTGGCCCACTGCTGTACTCAGACATGGCCTAAGTGTGTGAGCATACCCAGTATGACCTTTCAGTATGTTGCTGACTGAAATCCACTACATTTGTTGTTGTGTGAGCATGCCCGGTATAGACATTTATACTATATGTGTGTGGAAAATCAAGTTGTATTTTTATTGCAGGGCTCACCTTTGTGTCATAAATCAGCAGGGATCATGCTGTGCCTGCAGGGCTTCCATGAGACACTTTGCATAGACTTATCAACATTTCTACATACAGGAGGGACAGCTATTCTTTGTACATTTCTACCCAGGGGCACACCTGATTGTTACTGTGGCTGTACATAGGATGAGGGGTTCACCTGATACTTGTACACATTTGCTAGGCCTGCACTGCTATGTAAGGTACACCATTACAGTCTGTACTGTTGCCTATCATACTGGCTTGAGGCATACTACTGTACTACAGATCTTAGCGTCCAATGTCACGTATATTAGATTGCGACTTCATAGCCTACCCAACCCACATCACACCGCCTGGCCTGCTGTTCGCTGTCTGCATAGGCCTGTGGGGGAGGTTACCCATATGCCACTTTAGGGGCATGATACAGCATTTCTTTGTGTTTGCATTAGTGTACAATTGTCCTGCTGTGTCTGTGCCAGTGAAATGCTGTCATGGCTTAGTGGGTCATTACTGTGACTATAGTGCACAGTATCCTGGGTTTGAACCCTGTCACTGCTTTTAATTTTCATGCTGGGCAGACCAGACTGCTTAAGGAACAGTAAAGCAAATATGAGCATGTTTACCTGACTTTGCTTGACTTTTCCCGACATTGCTCAATGTTGCCCGACGTTGCACTAGTTAGAGCAGGCAATTTTGTTTACATATACTAAATAGTGGTAAAAGCTGCTTAGCACTGCTTTATATTGCTTAAAACATGGCAATCATGCCTCGGGTGGGGCTACAGGGCTGCCTATGTTGGATGCACATGGTACACTCCCTATACATGTTTGGAAACAGGTAGTGTCAAGTTAGGCATCCCTTTTATTTTATGTGCGAGTTAAGAAAGAGGTATAATTTCCAGGGTTCCTACTGGGGCAGTGTATGGGCTATGCGTTGCCTCTTTGCCAAGACCAAGGCATACTGGGTACGCCTCCTTCTGCCTACTGGGGCAGGCTCAGGTTGTTCCTCCTCCAAGTCACGCTCTGCCTGTGATGGTGATGGCCTTGGCAATGATGGGGGGCTGTTTGGCCCTGCCCCATGCTGTTCCTGCTGCAGCTGTTTTTGCAGGATCATATTGTGTAGCATGGCACATACCATGACAATTTGGGTACATGAAGTTGGTGAGTACTGCAAGGCTCCACCAGATGTGTCCAGGCACCGGAACCGTGACTTGAGCATCCCTAACACACACTGTTTTACATTTCGTGTTTGCGTGTGCGCCTCATTATGGAGTTCTTGTTCAGGTGTGTGTGCATTTCTGATGAGTGTCATCAGCCACAGCTCCAGTGCATATCCAGCATCCCCCACTAGGTGACCGTCAGGGATGTCCCCATTGGCAAATGTCTGGTACAACTGTGTCAGATGCCAGATATGGGAATCATGGTAGCTTCCAGGGCAGCCAGCACACACATTCAGTATTATGCCCTGGACATCGCACACGACCTGGCAGTTGATGGAGGGGAAGCCCTTGTGGTTGATATAGGCCCTACCCCACTCACCGGCTGGTGCTTTGATGTGTATGTGCATGCAGTCTATTGCACCCACTACCACAGGGTATTCAGCTATTTGCTGGAATAGATGCATATTGCTGGCCAATTCCTCATGGGAATTGGGGAAATATACATGATTACCGACGTGCTGACATGGCATTCAGGAATTGATGCAGTACCCTGGATGCTGATGCCTGTGAAATCCCTATCATATGACCAGTTGGTGTCTGGAAGGTACCTCTTGTGCTAGTATTCTTAGGCCAACACATACCTTGGTTTCCACTGGGATGGGTTCCCCTCTGTTGGTTCTCTGTGTGAGGCGTGGCCTGCACAGATCAACAATTTGCTGCAGGAGGTCTCTGTCCACTCTATAGCACTCCACTATCTCCAGCTCATGTAGCCCCTGGTAGGTTACCCTGGGTCTGTACACTCTTCTCTGTCTCCTGACTGTGGGTTGCACAGCAGCATTCGCAATGGCACCATCCTCAGCATCTTGCACATGTTGGCTTATGATAGCAATGGCAGCCCCTAACATTTTTTTTGTCTGAGTTAAGCTTTTTAAGTTTTCACTCTTTGTATACTGCAGTGTTGCAGTGTTCTTGAGAAAAACATGGGGGAATGTTGTTTGCAGCGTTTTAAGTGCTGGGCTGGGCTAGTGTACTGCCTGTGTAATTGGCTGATTCTGATTTATTTCACCTGGCAGCTCTGCTAGTTCTCCTTGGTTAACTTCCTACTGCTACTTTTCCTTCCTTTTCCCTTTGTTTCCACAAGGGGCAGCGCCGCGCATACACACGCACACAGGCTTAGACGGGTGCACACATGGTGTAAGCACGTTTGCAAGAAATTTCAGGTATATCCACGGTTTACACCTTCGGTTTCTGGGTTTCAGCTATTACAACTGTAGACACTTCCAATCCTGAGCAACTCAGAGCAAACACAAGCCACTCTGCTCCAATAAGCTTACAGTCTTTCAGACATGCCCCCTCATGATGTCACCTATCTTCTACTCTACTACTCCCCTACTCCTACACTCTAGGGACATGGCTCACATGCCAGGGAAAATTGGGATTCACTATCCTTATCCTCATTTGCATAGGATTGCCTACTAATGCTTGGTTACATCTCTCAAACTGAGCTTCCCCCCTTAGCAACCACTACTTAGTAGCCATGTTGTCTTCAGCCTGCCATTCACCTGCATGGCAGAATAAGCTTTTTATTAAAAATGCTTATTTTTGGCTATTTTTTAATTATTTTCTGGTTTTTAAAGCGCCGCACATTTGCGCGGCGCTGTGCTATGCTTAAACATCTGAGATCGGGGAAAAAATAAAAATTAATTTTTATTAATTTTCAACCTATAAAAATGCCAATGGCCTTATATTTGGCCATTGGCATGCTTCTTCAACTGGATGCATCCTTTATTTGGAGCTGTCATAGCTCTGTTTAGCTATTTGCAGAACGGTACTCCGTTACCAACGGAGTACATTTCTACAAATAACACTGCTCTTCCACGGACAGGTTAGTGGTTCTTGGATCGCAAATTTACTTCATTTGCATACCTTTCAGCAGCAAATGAGGTAATTTGCATACCATAACACTGTCCGTGAAAGAGTAGTTTTAAGAGCTCTCATGCACGCCCCTGCCGGCTATTGCTGAATCGCTCTGCAGACATATTGCCTGTCTGACATCTTACACTACTCTTAGACTCTGTGCAAGCCTTCGTGAATCTAGCCCAGTGTTTTTTAAAGCATCGGACATTAAAAGTTATCAAATACTAAGGTAGATGTAATAGAAAAAACCTTTGATACATCTGTATATATAATTTTTTTTTTTTTTTACAATTTTTAAAAGTGGTTATCAAGTGATAAGGTTTTTAAAACTTGTTTTTAATTGGATAATTGTGTAATTAATTATGTGTTGGGTGCCAAAATGAAGTGTATTTAAACTCTTGAGTTTCTACTCAGTTTGTATTATGTTTCTGAAGGAGTCAGTTTCTGACAAAAGCGGGAATAAAGTTGTGTTTACGCTAACACTATTTGTTGTTAACCTCCCTTTACTACCTTGGGAAGCCTCTGTTGTTTATTAAAATGCATTGCTCCCTACACAGACAGTGAGACGCACAAAAAACATCCACAACCGACATGTGTGGGTATAGAACCTGTGTCCGAGGTCTATATCACACTGCAGCATGGAGCTGTTATAGGATGCACCACGGGGATTACTAGAGAGTTCCTTCCCCAAAGGTGTATTTCACAAGGAATGACCTCGGCAGGATTGCCAAAGTAGGGCACTTCAAATGAACTTCAAATGTACTGTGGGTGACTAACCTATAATGCATTGCTCTGTAAACAGACATTGAAACACACAAAACATCCAGAACTGCCATGGTTGAGGATGGAACCCTACCACAGTTCTAAATCACACTCCAGCAGTACACAGTTACCGGACGCACTACAGAGATTACTGGGCTACAATGTTCCCAGAGGTGTATTTCTAGGTGGGTGACAGCAGCAGCCTTGCCAAAGTTGTATATGAATTGTAAGGAGTGTGAGTACCCTAAAAAGCATTGTCCTTTACTCAGTCAAAGGCAAACAGATACACACAGATACACAGTTGTCGAGTCTGGGGGTTAGACCACTTACCTAACTACTTTATCACACTACAGCAAGACGCGCTACGGAGATTACTGGGCTGCAACCTTCCCAAAATTGTATTTCTAGGTGGGTGACATCAGCAGCCTTGCCAAAGTTGAGTATAGGACTTATAAGGAATGTGAGTACTCTACAAAGCATTGTTCTCTACTCAGTCAGAGACAGACGGACACAGACACAGTTGCCAGGTCTGGGGTTAGAACACCTACCTAACTACTTTATCACACCACAGCAGTACGCAGTTACAGGACACACTATGGAGATTACTGGGCTACAGCTCTCCCAAAGGTGTATTTCACATTGAATGACCTCAGCAGGGCTATGGGGAAGGCGGTATGTGCATGGACCATAACCCATTCATCTAGGGGTTGACACACCACATGCAGGCACACATGGGGTCATATGTCACAGGTACATGTATACAGCTACTAGATGATTACTTCCTTGTACAGTCATGTTGCACAGCTGGCACGTGCACCACATAGTCTGTAATGTTGACAGATACTGGTGGCTAGTATCTGCAGTGGGTGGCATCTGTACCTTGTGTTTGGGGCCCTTTGGCTGTGTTCTAGGTGGGACAGACCTGGATGGCTCCTTGTCACAGTGACCCCCTTCCACACATCAATGTATGTCTACCTTTGGCTTATATTAGTGTGTTGTCCTGACATATATGTCTGTATTTCTATCCACTGTGTGTGCAGAGCATGAGTGGTGCATACTGACAAGTGTCTGCACTAACAACTGCAACTGCCAGATATGTCTGGTCCACTGGTGTTTGTAGTCATGGCCTTCATGAGTTTGTGTGTGAGCATACCCAGTATGACATTTCAGTATGTTGTGGACTGACATTGCCTTCATTTCTTAGTGTGTGAGTATGCCCTGTATGGCCATCTGTATTGAATTTGTGGATCGTGTCCAGGTAGTTTGTGCTGTAGTGCTGACCTTTGTGTTGTACACCAACAGGTAGCATGCTGTCTCTGCAGGGTATCCATTGATCATTTGGCTTTGGCTGTTTCTACATTTCTACACAGGAGTGGTGGGGGCACACCTGACTGTTATTACATTACTATGTAGGATGGTGGCCACACCTGAATATTATTACATTACTATGTAGGATGGTGGGCATACCTGAATATTTCTACATTTCTACACAGGGTTGGTGGGTACACCTGAATATTTCTACATTTCTGCACAGGGTTGGTGGGTACACCTGACTGTTATTACATTACTATGTAGGATGTGGGGGGCACATACTGTACTGGTATGTCAGGTACTCAATTTCATTCTGTATTGCTAACTATCATGCTGACTAGAGGCATACCAGTGTACTACAGATCATGCCACTGCCTGCCATGCTGTGTAGGCCTGGGGGAGGGAGGTTAGCCAAGAAATGTATATCCCCTTTGGGAAAAGAACATGTACCCGTGAATTACCACATAGGTGGCAGTACACTAAACACCGAAAGTGTGATAACAGGCTTAGGGACACAGGTGGACAGTGGTATCACTTTCAGTAACCACATCACTAGGACAGTCAGGAAATCCTTCTATGTGGCACACCTCATCACGAGGGGTTTTTCATCCAGGAAAAAGGTCATTGTCCCACTGTACTCATCCCTCATCAGACCTGTTATAGAATACAATGCCCCATTTGGTATGTACCTCTCAAGACATCTGCAACAACTGGAAAAGCCACAGAAATACCTCACTAAAAGAATCACAGTCCTAAAGCAGATGCCCTACGCTGACAGCCTTAAAAAAAACTCCAGCTATACTCTGTCACATATCATCTACTCAGAGGCAATCTCTGCTTAACATACAAGGCCATGTCAAACCCAGAGCTGTTGGACATGCTACATTTAAAGAAACCCCAGTCCCTCAGAGCCACATGCTCCAGGGATCTAAACCTTGTCATCACAATAAACAAAACATGCTGGCAGGATAGGTTCCTGACCCAGAGACTCCCCAGACTCTGGAATAGACTGCCCATACATGTCAAGCAGAGCGCCTCTTTGGCCCTCTTCAAAATGAACCTTGACGATTGGATGGGAGAAAGAAAATTCCCCCCTGGGATCATGTCAGTCACCCTGCCAGACATTGGTCCAGGTAAGTAAATAGTGCAGGACGAAATAGCCAGGGAATTGTTATGGCTAGGCTTGAATAGGCCCTAGGGCTGATAGCCTAGTGCCAACCTATGAACCATCATTCTGGGGCCATGGCAAAGGCTCTGGGTTTGTCCCTGTCCTGCTGGCTGAGACTGTTGTTGGGTATGTGGACTTTCCTGACTTGCGTGTGTGGGTCTTATGGACACACGTCACTCAGCCCATTTCCTGCAGTGGGTTTTGTCACCCTGTGTAGTACTAGCTACTATGGTGACTCCAGTATGTGTTACAGATGTCATGGTATCACTATGGGTGTCTACTGTCTGCTGCCATATCATTTGGCCACCCAATTCCATTGCATGCTCACATCCATACCATAGCTACAGGTAACAACACATTCTACTCCATTTGGCAGTTGGTAGGTTGATTGACTTACCTTGAGGGTGTGCCAGACTTGTGGATGGTGCTGTGGGGCTGCCTTTGTCGGATGCACATAGTACACTCCCTATACATGGTTGAGTACAGGTAGTGTCATGTTTGGCATCCTTTTTACTGTATGTGCGAGTCAGAGAGAGGTGTCATTCCCTGGGACCCTACTGTGTCAATGCATGTGCTATGCGTTGCCTCTTTGCCAAGGCCAGGGCATACTGGGCATGCCTCCTTCTGCCTTCTGGCACAGGCTCAGGTTGTTCCTCCTCTGAGTCACTCTGTGCCTGTACAGGCCTTGGCATTGGTGGGGGGGGGCTGTGTGGCCCTGCCCCATGCTGTTCCTGCTGCAGCTGTTTCCGCAGGATCATATTATGTAGCATAGCACTTACCATAACAATTTGGGTACACATAGCTGGTAAATACTGCAAGGCTCCACCGGATTTGTCCAGACATTGGAACTGTGACCTGAACATCCCAAACACCCCAAACACATGCTCTATTATATGTCTGGCCTGTGCATGTACCTTATTATGGCATTGTTCAGGTGTGTGTGCACTTCTGATGTGTGTCATCAGCCATGGCTCCAGTGTGTACCTAGCATCCCCCACTAGGTGACCGTAGGGGATGTCCACATTGGCAAATCTCTGGTACAGCTGTGTCAGATGCCATATGTGTGAATCATCATAGCTTCCAGGGCAGCCAGCACACACATTCATTATAATGCCCTGGGCATCACATATGACCTGGCAGTTGATGGAGGGGATGCCCCTGTGGTTGATGTAGGCCCTACCCTGCTCACCGGGTGGTGCTTTGATGCATATGTGCATGCAGTCTATAGCACCCACTACCCCAGGATATTCTGCTATTATAGTGGAAGAGACGCATATTGCTGGTCAACACCACGTGTGTTGAGGAAATATTCATGCTCACTGGCATGTGCTGACATGGCATCCAGGAACTGGTGGAATACTCTGGATGATTATGCCTGTGAGATCCCCATGATATCCCCAGTTGTGCTTTGAGAGGTACCTGTGGCTAGTATACCTAGGCCTACACATACATTGGTATCCACTAGGATAGGTTCCCCTCGGCCAGTTTGGTGTGTCAGGTGTGGCGGCACAGCTCAACAATCTGCTGTAGGAGGTGTCTGTCCACCCTATAGCGCTCCACTATCTCCAGCTCATGTAGCCCCTGGTAGATTACCCTAGATCTGTACACTCTTTTCTGTCTCCTCACTGTGGGATGTTCTTCATTCCACATTGCTGCAGTCCTAACTATTGGGGTAGTCCGCTGTCCAGTCGGCCCGAATACCAAAGTATATGGCTGACGTCGGTCAGGGCGCATTAGACTGACGTCAGTACGTCAGGGTACTAATGCGCATGACCGACGCCATATCCCCAGTCTTTTTTGCCGCATGGTCCGATGCAGAAGCAGTTTTGCGAGTGCAGGTTGGCGTTCTGAAATTTTCTGAAGTCGGAGTTTCAGACCGAATCAAAGTTGGCTAAGTACCCCGTTGGGGAACATTTTGGTTTTTTCTTGCCTCAGTATTTAACCGGATGTCAGAAAAAGTGAATAACTGTATTTCTTGTGGGAAACAGATACCTCATAGGGATTACCATACCTTGTGTATACCTTGTTTAGGGCCTGAGCACGACGTTGTTGGATGCCGCTCTTGTGCTAGATTTAACAAACGCACTATTAAGAGGAGGTTAGACTGTGCCAGGTTAGTGTTTGGGAAGCGTTGTAATTATAAAATGCCGCCGGATGCTCCGGCGCCGCTTCCAAAAGCGCAAGGACAAAACAGCGAAGCCTAGGGTTGATGAACCGGCAGTCCCGGACGTCGGTTTTTTAGAAGGCTCAGTGGAGCCAGAGGTTTTGCCAGGAGTTTCTTTGGAGTCTCAGGCAGAGACTTTGCTGTTACAGGATGTGCCTTCTCAGGAGGTAGGCCAGGCTGAGGGGGCTTCTCAGGGGACTGTTCTTCCCTCTCTTCCCAAGGTAGTTAGAGCCTCTCCTTCTGTTTCCAAAACTTCTTTGAGAGGTAGGCCAAGTTTAGCTTCAGTGGGGGCTTCTCCTAGCACTTCAGGTTCTGTGCCTAAGAAACATATGCTTAAAATGGCAGAAGATTTGATTACTATGATTAGAGGTTCTATGCCCCCTCCTGATAAGAGGCCTAGGGTGGAACCTGAGTTTGAGAGTTTTGAACAGTGTTCAGAGGCTTCTGAGTCTTCTATGGAAGACTTGCAGGAGTATCCTCCTTATTCTGATTCTGATGTGGATGATTCCACTCCTACAGCTTCTCCTCCTGAGGATTTCTCATTTTCAGAGACTCTGCATTCCATGAGGGAGCACTTTAAATGGGAAGGCCAAGATTACTCTGATTCCAGGAAAAGGCTTAGGGAATTCTTGTTTTACCCCAGCATAGGCCCTTAGCTATACCTCCTGTGTTGAATGTGGTGGAAGATGTTTTTGCAGAGGCTTCCCTGAACCCTGATTCTTTGCCTCCTGCTCCTGTTAATCCTGATAGGTACTATAGGGTGCCTGAAGCTCATAAGTATCTTTTTAAGAGTCCTAGGGCAGACCCGGAAACTGTTTCTCAGGGACCTAAAGGTGTTAAGGCCTCTGTTGTTAAAAACCCTGTTCCCACTGATAAAGAGGCAAGGGCTTTGGATAGATGGGGAAAGAAAGTGTATACTTCTTCCACTTTAGCCATGAGGGCGTTGAATTGTCAGTTTCACATGCTAAAATATCAAAATTATCTCCTTTCACAATTGAAATCTAAGGTGGATGCTTTGGCGGAAGGTATTGAGTGTAAAGAGTTGCTGGATTTAGTTCATGTGTCTGAACAAGTGGGTAAGCATTCTTTGCAATGTGGTTTTGATGCTGTACAGGCCTCCTCGAGGGTGGCTGCCACTAGTTCTGTTCTTCGCAGGCATGCCTGGTTGAGGGATCAGAATTTAGCTGAGCATGTTAAGACAAGGATTTTGGATGCTCCTTTACAGTCTGATGTGTTGTTTGGTTCGCCTGTGGAAGCAGTTTTAAAGAAAATGGAGGACAAAGCTAAGTCTATGCAAACTGTTAAAGATTTTTTGCAGGTGCAGCCACCGAAGTTTAGTAGAAATTGGCCTACTAAGGGATGGACATATCCTGCTTATGATTCCCAGTCTAGGGGTAGATCTAGACGTGGTAGGGGCAGAGGTCAAGGTTCTTTTAGGCCTAGAACAGGGAGTTCACCTGCTCAGACTTCTGGTGAGGGCAGGGGTCAGTCCTTTCGTAAACAGACCCAATGACCTGCCTTTTCAGCTGCCAGTAGATTCTCGTCTGGCAGCTCCTTTGGGAGGAAGACTGTCTCTTTTCAAAGAAAATTGGGATTTAATTACTCAAGACAGATGGGTGTTGGATATCATTCACCACGGTTACAGGTTTTATTTCCATACATTGCCCCCTTTCAAAGGCATGCCAGACGTTCCTCCTCCACAAAGGAAAAAGGCTCACAAGCAAATTTCTCTGTTACTCCAAATAGGGGCCATTCAGCCAGTCCCTGTATCAGAAAGGGGCCTAGGATTTTATTCTCGCCTGTTCCTAGTACCAAAGAAGGGGAACACGTGGAGACCAATTTTGGATTTATCTATCCTCAACACTTATCTGGACATTCCCAAGTTCAAGATGTTGACGTTACAACAGCTTTTACCTCTGCTGGGCAAAGATCACTGGATGGTAACTTTAGATCTCAAGGAAGCTTACCTTCATGTGCCTATAAGACTAAGTTGCAGGAAGTATCTGCGTTTTCGAGCTGGAAATTCTCATTATCAGTTCTCTGCATTGCCCTTTGGCTTATCTACTGCGCCCAGAGTATTCACAAAGGTTCTGGCTCCAGTGATAGCTTACTTCAGGCTAAAAGGAATTCAAATCTATCCTTACTTGGACGACTGCCTGATTCTGGCTCAAGAAAAGGAAGACCTTCTACAGCATCTGGAATATGTTATAGCAGTGCTAAGATGCCTAGGGTATTCTGTGAACGAAATAAAGTCCAGTCTAGTACCCTCTCAAGACATGTGCTTTCTGGGTATGAGACTGAATACAGCAGCCCAGATGGCCTTTTTAACCCCGGACAAACAAAAGAGTTTATCACTTTACTTCCATCAACTATCTCATCAGTCCGTGCTGACTGCAAGGACAGTCCTTCAAGCATTAGGGTTCATGGCATCTTGTATTCTGGTGCTTCCCAATGCCAAACTGCATATGAGGAAGCTGCAATGGTATCTCAAAAATGTATGGACACAGCACTGCCAGGATTTGGACACTGTCATTCAAATAATACCTTGCCTTCAAAAAGAATTTTGTGGTGGGCTCAGGAATGTCACCTAAACAAGGGACTCTCTGTGACCCGGCCAGAGGCGAGTCAGATTTTAACGACAGATGCCTCGGACATTGCTTGGGGAGCTCATCTAAATGGAAAGTGGATACAAGACAAGTGGCCTGCCAGACTACAGCATCTACATATCAACATGAAGGAGATGTTAGCAGTCCAGTTTGCATTAATGGCTTTCAAGGAGTTACTTCTTCCAGGGCAGGTGTTGATTCTAACAGACAACACAACTGTCATGTGGTACATCAACAAACAAGGGGAACACATTCTTATCCTCTATGCTGGCAAGCAATGATTTTATGGGAGACTGCGCTCAGCTTGCAACTAACTCTTCAGGCAAGGTTTCTGCCGGAGCACAGAACTCCTTAGCAGATGTGTTAAGCAGACAAATCATGGATCCCCACGAGTGGAAACTGGATCTTCATGTATTTCAGAAATTGACAGTGTCATGGGGAACTCCAGACATAGATCTGTTCGCTTCTCCACTAAACCACCAGCTGCCAAAGTTTTGCACAAAGGGGTTTCATCACACAGCTTGGAAAGTGGATGCTCTGTCTTTCAGTTGGAAAAATCTTCATGTGTATGCCTTTCCACCTCTGCCTCTTCTTCCAAAGGTGCTCTTAAAGGTCAGACAAGACAAGCCAAGGATGATTTTAATAGCTCCAGATTGGCCTCGGCAACACTGGTACCCACTACTAAGGAGTCTGGTAAGGAAGCCTCCATGGCCTTTACCTTTGATTCCACATCTGTTATCTCAGAAGGACGGTCATCTGCTCAATGTCAAGCTTCACTCTCTTCATCTAACAGCCTGGCATATTCTGTGTTGAAACACAGCAGGTCTCAACTTCCTCAACAAGTTTTAAATGTGATTATGGAAGCTAGAAGACCTAGTACAAGGAAAGTGTACGCAGAAAAATGGAAGAGATTTTTATTTTGGAGTACAGCAAAGAATTTGGAGATTTCTGAGCCTAATTTGAGTGTGGCTCTTCAATATCTTACTGAGTTATTGGACAAAGGTTTGTCCTTCTCTTCCATTAAGATTCATGCTGCAGCAATTTCAGCTCACTATGATTGTGACCCACCATTGTTTTCGCATCCTTTGTTCAAGCAGTTTCTTAGAGGGGCAAAGAATATAAGACCCCCATGAGCTCCTACTCCTGCTGGGGATCTCAATTTTGTGTTGGGAAAACTTACTCTACAACCTTTTGAGCCTGCGGCTACTGCTCAATTGAAATACTTGTCATGGAAGACTGCTTTTCTGTTGGCTATTACTTCTGCAAGAAGGGTGTCTGAGTTGCAGGCCCTTATGGCAGTAGAGCCCTTTTGATTTTCCATAAGGATAGGGTATCATTACGTACTAATCCTTCCTTTATGCCTAAGGTGGTTTCTAGTGTGGCTTTAAACCAAACTATTCATTTGCCTACTTTTTATGCAGACCCCCAAAATAAAGGGGAAAAGATTTTGCACACTTTAGATGTACACAGGCAATTGCGTTATTATTTAAGCAGGACTAAGGATTTTAGGCAGTCTCAGCAGTTGTTTGTTTCTTTTGCTTTGAGTTCAGGGCAAGCCTGTGTCAAAACAAACTATTTCTAGGTGGATTGGGTTTTGCATTGCATTTTGTTATTCCCATCATGGCAAGGAGATTCCAGCTGGGATTAGGCCTCATTCCACTAGGGCTACTGCCACTTCAACAGCATTTCTAAGGGGGTGGCAACTAAGGATATTTTGGAGGCAGCTACTTGGAGTTCAGTGCATACTTTCTCTAAGCATTATCACCTTCCTCTCTACTCTAAGTCTAGGGCTGGTTTTGCCACAGCTATTTTGCAAGGCATGTTGTCAGCTCCTGCTTCTTTATGATTTGCCAGCCTCCCTTACCTCTGCTTTGGGATTCTACCCAATAGTTAGGACTGCAGCAATGTGGAATGAAGAACATAGTACAGTTTTGTACCTACCATAAATGTAGATGTTCGAGGATCCACATTGCTGCAGTCCAATTTACCCTCCCTCCTTCCCCTCTGTGTTTAGGGGTGGTTGTGTAGGTGAGGTTATGTGCTGATAATTTTGTATATATTGTACATATTTTTGGTGCAGGTATATTGGGCCTTGTCTTTTTAGGGTCTTCTGACATCTGGGGCAAGAAAAGACTTGAGGATATGACGTCGGTCATGCGCATTAGTACCCTGACGTACTGACGTCAGTCTAATGCGCCCTGACCGACGTCAGCCATATACTTTGGTATTCGGGCCGACTGGACAGCGGACTACCCCAATAGTTAGGACTGCAGCAATGTGGATCCTCGAACATCTACATTTATGGTAGGTACAAAACTGTACTTTGTTCAGCTGCATTCACATCCTCACCACCCTCACCCTCTTGCACATGTACTGTGTTGCCTGCTGCAGCCCTTCTCATTCTGTAGGTTTGTTTGTTAAAATTTCCCCGCTTATATACACTGGTGGTGTAAAGTGTGGGAAAAAAAAACAGAGGGTAAGGTGTTTGGTTAGTTTATAGTGGTGTTCTGGGCTGGTCTGCTGCCTGTGTAATTGGCTGATTCTGATACATTTCACCTGCCAGCTAAGCTAGCTCTCCTTGATTACCTTCCTACTGCTGGTTTCCCTTCCTGTTTAAGCCCGGGGGTGCGCCGTGCAAACACAGTGCAAAGATGTGAACGGAGCAGCTATTTCTGTTTTTTTTTTTTTTTTATAAACACCTGGTGCATGCTGAGCAAGGCTTGTTCTACCTGTGTACACCATGATTTTCTTGGTGTAAGATAGGGCAGCCCTAGACACACACCCTGCCTTAGCTTAGCTTAACTAAGGGCAAACACAAGCTACAGTGCTCCAATTAGCTTACAAGCATGCCTGACACACCCCCTTCTGATGTCAGCTATGTCTAGGGCTTACACTCATGGTTTTCCTAGTCCTATACTCTTGGGTGCAGGCTTGCACTGACAGGGAATCTGGGATTCTCTATCATTCTCCTCATTTGCATAGGATTGCCTGCTAATCCTTGGTTACATGTCCCACACTCAGCCTTCCTCCTTGGCAACCAGTCTGCACTGGCCATGTTGTATTCTGCCTGCCATTGACTTATGGCAAAATAATGATTTTCTTCTTAATGGCTGTTTTCGTTTTTTTTTTAATTTTTAGCCCGATCCTGTTTGCACACCGCTGCCCTTAGCTTAAATGGCCGATATCGGCCAAAAAAAAGTTAAATATTTTATTTTTACACTGTTTTCCATGCCAATGGCCAATTATATGGCCATTGGCATGGATTACACATCATATGTGCACTTTATTTGGGGCTGTCATGCCTCTGTTTTGTAGTTTGCAGGAATATACTCTGTTACTAACCGAGTACATTTCTGCAGACTGCACTTGTCCTGCACGGACAGCTGCCAGCTTCCTGGATCGCAAGTTACCCTCATTTGCGTGGTTTTCACCTGCAAATGAGGGTAATTTGCATACAGGAGCTCGGTCCTTGTAGGATTAGTCTAAGAGCTTACGTGCACATCCCAGGAGCTTGTTCCTGGATCGCACGTCGGCCATATTGCCGACAATAGCTCTTAGACTAATCCTGCATGCAATGCAGGACTTCATAAATCCGGGGGATTGTTTAAGGTTGTAAGCATTTTACCAAGTTATCTGAAGCAGAAAAAAAGGCCAGCCAGTAATATAATCAGTATTGTTTAAGGTTGTAAGCATCTTAACCAATTCCCTGAAGCAGAAAAAGGACAGCCAGTAATATAATCTTCTATATAATCTAATATATCTACTCTGTAAGGTTATTTGATGTCTGCTTGAATAACTCCTCTAAATGTATATCACATTACTCTTTCTATTTTCTTAACTCTCATCATACTGTATTGATTTGAATGCTTTTGAATTGTGAGCTTAAATGTTTTATGTTTTACTCTGTACAATCTCTTTTTTGTAATTTTTGTATGCACCTAATTTTGTCTGTATTGGAGCTTTTCTCCCCAGGACTCCATTGAAAATGGGTTCTTTTGGCCCAATGGACTATCCTGGTAAACCAACTGCAAATAAATAATAAATAAATAAATAATCAATATTGTTTAAGGTTGTAAATAGTACAAACAGTTACCTGAAAGAGAAAAAGGGGCTGCCAGTAATATACTAAATATTTTTGAGGTTATAAGCATTATAATCTATAACCTGAAGGAGAAAAAAAGCAGCCAGTAATACTGTAAATATTGTTTGAGGTTGTAAGCAGTATAACCAATTACCTAAAGGAGAAAAGAGCCAGCCAGTAATTATTATTTAAGGTTGTAAGTATTATAACCAATTCCGTGAAGCAGAAAAAGGGCAGTCGGTAATATAACTACTGTTTAAGTGTGTTAGCATTATAAATAATTAACTGAAGGAGGAACAGGGCAGCCAGTAATATAATAAATATTGTTTAAAGATATAAGCATTCTAACCAATTATCTGAAGGAGAAAAAAGGCAGCCAGTAATATAATAAATATTGTTTGAGGTTGTAAGCAATATAACCAAATACATGAAGGAGAAAAAGGCCAGCTGGTTATATAATAAATAATTGTTTAAGGTTGTAAGTATTATAAGCGATTACTTGAAGGAGAAAATAGGTGACCAATAATATTATAAATATTGTTTAAGGTTGTAATCTTTGTAATTAATTACCCGAATTAGACAAAGATCTGCCAGAAATATAATAAATATTGTTTGATATTGTAAACATTATAACCAACTACCTAAAGGAGAAAAAGGTCCTTCGGTAATATAATAAGTATTGTTTAGGATTGTGAGCTTTATAACCAATTACATGAAGAAGAAAATGGGCAATCAGTAATATAATAAATATTGTTTAAGGTTGTAACTATTATAATCAGGGTCTGATTAAGTTTGATTAATCAACTTAACAAAAGCGCTAACTTTGTTTTAATAAAATGATGTTAAGCTAAGTCCTGCTGGTGCATTTCCTTTTTATGGTATGAAGTTGTTTCATTCTTGCACCTCATATATAAGGTGGTAACTATTATGACTGATTGCCTGAAGGAGAAAAAGACCAGTCAGTAATATGATAAATATTGCTTAAGATTGTAAGCATTATGACCATTTACCTGAAGGGGTTGTAAGCATTATTACCAACTGCCTGAAGGAGAAAAAGGATAGCCAGAAGTGTAATAAATATTGTTTAAAGTTGTAAGCATTGTAATCTGTTATCTGAAGGAGGAAAATGCCAGCCAGTAATATAATAAATATGTTTAAGGTTGTAATCATTATAACCAATTAAATGAAGGTTAAAAATTCCAGCCAGTTTGTTTGTTTGTTTGTGTCTTTTGGCTTTTCCCAGTGTGGGGTCGCCACAGCGGAACTCCGGTCCGCTAATGATTGGCAGTAGATTTTTACATGCTGGCTTGCCGGGCCTAACGCACAACCTTCAACGAAGGAACGCCCATTCACGCATGTCACCACACAGAAGATGCTCTAACTGAGAATCGAACAGGCAACATCTAACTGTGAGGCGACAACGCTACCGCAGCACAAAAATTCCAGCCAGTAATATAATCAATAATCAACATTGTGCAAGGTTGTAAGCATTATAACCTACTACCTGAAGGAGAAAAATGCCAGCCAATAATATAATAAATATTGCTTAGGTTGTAAGCATTATAACCAATTTCCTGATGGAGAAAAAGGCCAGCCAGTAATATAATAAATAGTTTAAGGTTGTAAGCATTATAACCAGTTACCTGAAGGGGTTGCAAGCATTATTACTAACTGCCTGAAGGAGAAAAAGGATAGCCAGCAGTGTAATAAATATTTTTTCAGCTTGTAAGAAATATAGCCTTTTATCTTAAGGAGAAAAATACCAGTCAGTAACATAATCAGTAATAAACATTGTGTAAGGTTGAAACCATTATAACCAAATACCTGAAGGAGAAAAAGGCCAGCCGGTAATATAATAAATATTGTTTAAGGTTATAAGCATTTTAACCAGTTACCTGAAGGAGAAGAAAAGGCCAGCCAGTAGTATAATCAGTATTGTTTAAGGTTGCAAGCATCTTAACCAATTACCTGAAACAGAAAAATGGCAGCCAGTTGTATAATCAATATTGTTTAAGTATAAGCAGTACAACCAGTTACCTGAAGGAGAAAAAGGGTTTGTCAGTAATATAATAAATATTTTTGAGGTTGTAAGCATTATAACCTATAACCTGAAGGAGAAAAAGGGAAGCCAGTAATAATATACATTTTGTTTGAGATTGTAAGCAATATAACCAATTACCTGAAGGAGAAAAGGCCAGCCAGTAATATGATAAATATTGGGCGTCCACGGTGGTGCAGCGGTTAGCATTGCCGCCTCACAGCAAGAGGTTCTCTGGTTCTATTCTTGGCTGGGGTGCCTTCTGTGCGAAGTCTGCACAGATATCCAGATGTTCATTGTGCTATACTGCTGCAGTCATCACACTTGGGTTATCCTGTCGTCAGGCGGTCCCGCAGTCGGCCGAATCCCAAAGTCTTGGTCCGGCGTTGGTTGTCGTCGCCTCTTCCCTGACGTCAGTGCGACAGGGTTATAAGAGACAGCCGACACCATTTTATTCAGTCATTCTTGCCGCACGGTGCCCGAAGCAGAAGCAGTTCGCAAGTGCCGGTCGGCCAGCTCCTGAAATTTTCTAATCGAGTTTCAGCCTGAAGTCTTTTCTAAAGCTAAGTACCTCATTGGGGAAACTTTTCTTGCCTCAGACCGATGTCAGACAAAGTTAATAATTGTATTTCTTGTGGGAAGCAAATACCTCATAAGGATTTTCATTCTTATTGTATTCCTTGCCTAGGCCCAGACCACAACGTCTCTGGTTGTCGGTTTTGTGCTAGGCTCAACAAACGTACAATAAAGCGTCGGGCAGAATTCGCCCAGCATTATTTTGGCAGAAAATTTAACTATAGCATGCCGTTGGTGCAACCGACATCAGCAATGATTAAAAAACGCAGAGATAAGGACCGACACCTAAGGACAAGACCGGATACCGAGGCCTCAGCAAGGCTTGACGCCGGTTCTCCGGTTTTCAGCGAGGTGCCATCGCAGCCCCTGACTACTGCTGATTCAGAATTTCTGACGGCATCCCAAACCGAAACCGTTGGGCCTCACGATCTGGAAACTTTGAATAGACCTTCGGTCTCAGAGGGTGTTTTCAAACCAACAACTGCCTCTGCCAAGCCTTACGCTAAGCTCAAAGCCCCATTGAAAGTTAGAAAACTGGGGCCACCCCCCCCCCCCCCAGGTCCCTATGCCTAAAAAACAGATGCTTAAGATGGCCGAGGATTTAATTACCCTTATCAGGGGATCCCAACCCCCACCTGACAAAAGGCCTAGACTGGAGGAAGATTATCCTTCCTCTGACCAAGCCTCCATTTCCTCAGGCAGCTCTGATGACCAGGATTACTCCTCCCCTCCTTATGAAGATTCAGATGCTGAAGAGTCCATTCCTTCTGCCTCCCCCCCTGAAGACTACTCTTTTGGGGAAACTTTACACACCATGAGGGATCACTTCCTCTGGGAAGGCCAAGATTACTCTGACTCCAAGAAAAGACTCTGTGAGTTGTTTCTTCTTCAACAGCATAGACCCCTGGCAATTCCTCCAGTTTTAGACATTTTGGATGATGTTTTCTCAGAATCCAGTTTAAACCCAGATTCCTTACCTCCAGCTCCAGCTAAACCAGACAGATACTACCGAGTTCCTGATACTCGTAAGTTTCTATACAAAAGCCCTAATGCAGACCCTGAGACCATTTCCCAGGGTCCCAAAGGGGTTAAGGCCTCTACTGCTAAGAATCCACTCCCTTCTGAAAGAGCATTAGAAAGATGGGGAAAGAAAGTGTATACTTCTGCCACTTTGGCCATGAGGGCATTAAACTGCCAATTCCACATGCTAAAATACCAACAGTATTTGATTACACAGTTAAAGCAGAAGCTGATCCCTCAGACAGATCAACTAGATTTGAAAGAGATACAGGATTTGCTGCATGCAGCAGAACAAGAGCAGCTGTCACAGGGTCTGTCATACGTAGGCATGCTTGGCTTAAAGAACAAGCCTTACCAGAACATGTCAAAGCAAAGTTATTGGATGCCCCATTGCAGAAAGATGTGTTATTTGGTGTCAAAGCAGAGGAAGGCTTGAAGAAAATGGAAGAAAAGGCAAAATCTATGCAAACCGTTAAAGATTTTTTACAGGTACAACCTCCTTGTTTCAGCAGAAACTGGCCATCAAAAAACAGGTCCTTTCCTGCATCAGACAGACCCCAAAGAGGTAGGTACAGTCGCCCAAGGGGCAGAGGCCAGCCACAAGGTTCTTTCAGGCCTAGACAATGGCATACAGCAACTCAGAGGTGGAGATGAAAGATCTCAACCTTTCAGGAAACAAACACAATGACTTACCCCTTCGCCTGCCAAGCAAAATTGCTCTGGCAGCACCTTTGGGAGGGAAACTGGCTCTATTTTCACAAAATTGGCGCATCATAACAAAGGACAAATGGATTCTGGACATTATTACCCGAGGCTACAGATTTCATTTCCACACCTTTCCTCGGATGAGAGGCATGCCAAATCTGCCTCCAAACCAATGGGCAGAGGCTCAAATGCAAATAAATTTCAGCTCTCATGGATATGAAAGCAATTCAAAAGGTACCTACAAAAGAGCAAGGTCAAGGTTTTTACTCAAGACTGTTTCTAGTCCCAAGAAAGGACAAAGCCTGGAGGCCCATCTTAGACCTCTCAATTCTGAACACATACCTGGAGGTACCCAAATTCAAAATGCTCACTCTACAGCAGCTCCTTCCCATGCTGGGCAAGGAGTCTTGGCTGGTAACATTGGACCTCAGAGGCATACCTGCATGTCCCTATCAGACAAGATTGCAGAAGATACCTCAGATTTTTGACAGGTACAACGCATTATCAATTCTCTGCACTACCCTTTGGCTTATCTACTGCACCCAGAGTATTTACGAAATGCCTGGCATCAGTAATTGCATGTTGCAGACAACGAGGAGTACAAATTTACCCATATATGGATGACTGCCTGATCCAAGCGGACAGCAAGGACATTCTATTACAGCATCTGGCTTTTGTAACACAGCTGCTCAGTTGCCTAGGGTACACAGTAAACAAAACAGCTGCTCAGTTGCCTAGGGTACACAGTAAACAAAAAGAAGTCAAACCTAATACCCTCGCAACAAATAATATTCCTGGGTGCCAGCTTAAATACAACGGCCCAGATGGCTTACCTCACACCAGACAAACAAAAGCAATTGACTCAATACTTCAAAAAGATAGCAACTTTTACCCAGCTCACTGCAAGGAAAATCCTGTAGGCATTGGGGTTCATGGCATCATGCATTCAACTAATCCCATATGGAAAGCTGCATATGAGAAAATTACAATGGCACCTGAAAAGTGTATGGTCTCAACACAGGCACAGCCTCAAAACAGATATACGTATCATTCCCTGCCCTCAAAGAGAGTTCCTATGGTGGGCTCAAGCATGTCAAACAAACAAGGGTCTTCCTTTCGTCTTACTTCCAGCAAACCAAACCATGACAATAGATTCTTCGGACTACGCCTGGGGAGCACACATGGCAGGGCAGTGCATACAGGGCAAATGGTCTGCAAAACAAATGCATCTTCACATCAACCAAAAGGAGATGCTAGCTGTGCAAAATGCCCCGACAGCCTTCAAGGACCTCTTGCATCCAGGACAGCTTCTAATAAGGACAGACAACACCACAGTTATGTGGTACATAAACAAACAGGGAGGAACACACTCCTACCCTTTATGCAGACAGGCTATGACCCTGTGGAACACAGCTTTGACCTACCAAGTACAACTACAAGCACAATTCCTGCCAGGAAAGGCAAACATATTGGCAGACAAATTAAGCAGAAACATGGCAGACCCCCACGAGTGGAGACTACACCCACAAATATTTTCATTAACTCAAAGATGGGGATGTCCAGACATAGATCTATTTGCATCCCCCAACAAT
Organism: Protopterus annectens; assembly: GCF_019279795.1. NCBI lineage: Eukaryota > Metazoa > Chordata > Ceratodontiformes > Protopteridae > Protopterus > Protopterus annectens. The sequence goes on along the minus strand of NC_056739.1, from coordinate 749,357,580 downwards.
TGTCAATTACAAAAATTCTGCACAAGGACTTATCACTCCCTAGCCTGGAAAGTGGATGCTCTGTCATTCAGTTGGACAACACTGACGGTCTATGCTTTCCCTCCCCTACCTCTATTGACCAAGGTATTATTGAAGGTCAGATCAGAGAGACCACAAATGATCCTCATTGCTCCGGACTGGCCACGCCAGCACTGGTACCCATTACTAAGGAACTTGACTCATAGCCCTCCATGGATCTTGCCTCAATTCCCACTACTGTTGACTCAGAAAAACTATCAAACCAGTCACAGCCAGCTCAGAACTTTAAATTTAGCTGCATGGAGAATTCCTTAAATTATCAATCAACACTTCTCTCAAAGGACGTCCTGAATGTAATTATGGAGGCCAGGAGACCCAGGACCAGGAAGGCTTGCTCAGACAAATGGAAAAGATTTTGTGCATGGCACCAGGCTAAAGGTCAAAATCCTTGGATTCCAAACATTCCTCACATACTGCAATACCTAACTGAGATGCTACACAAAGGCCTTTCCTTCACCTCCATTAAGATCCATGCTTCAGCCATTTCAGCTCAATATAATACAGATCCCCCAATCTTTTCACACCCTTTGCTTAGACAGTTTCTCAGAGGGGCTAAGAATATAAGACCCCCCCCCCGAAAACCACCAACACCAACCTGGGACCTGAACTTCGTTTTAGAAAAGTTAACACTACCTCCTTTCGAACCAGCATTCTCAGCAGAACTACAATACTTGTCTTGGAAAACAGCCTTTGTTACTGGCTATTACCTCAGCACATGGGGTCTCAGAACTACAAGCACTTATGGCAGTGGAACCTTTCATCATTTTCCATCAGGACAGAGTCTCTTTACGAACGAACCCTACCTTCATGCCCAAGGTAGTATCCAGTGTGGCTTTGAATCAGACCATTCATTTACCCACCTTTTACCCTAACCCACAGAATAAAGGAGAAAGGCTCCTTCACTCTTTGGCCATTCACAGACAGCTACGTTACTATTTAGATAAGAGAAAGATCTTCAGAAAAACTGACCAACTCTTTGTATCATATGCTGCAGGTTCACAAGGAAAGGCTATTTCAAAACAGACCATCTCCAAATGGATAGCACATTGTATCCGCTTTTGCTACTCACACCATGGGAATGCAGTGCCTGTCAATATTAGATCCCATTCTACCAGGGCTACTGCTACCTCAGCAGCCTTTCTCAGAGGGGTTCCAATCAAAGACATTCTGGAGGCAGCTACTTGGAGTTCAGTGCACACCTTTACCAAGCACTACAACCTTCCATTATACTCAAAAACCAGGGCTGGTTTTGCCACTGCAGTTCTGCAGGGCATCCTAGCATCACCTAACCCAGTTTAGTACCAGCCACCCTTCCATAGCTTTGGGATTCTACCCAAGTGTGATGACTGCAGCAGTATAGCACGATGAACATAGTACAGTTTTGTACCTACCATAAATGTAGATGTTTGAGTGGTTATACTGCTGCAGTCCAGGTTACCCTCCCTCCCTCCATCCCCTCTACATACCAGGGTGTTAGTTACAACTCCATGTACTTCAATCTATTGGATGCATGTCTATATGGTGTATTTGCTAACAGCTAGTACTATTGCTTATCTACTAAGGTATTGTTGCATAGCTATTGTATTGCCTTCCTATTTAGGGGCACCTGACATCTGGGGCAAGAAAAACTGAAGAAAATGGCATCGGCTGTCTCTCTCATACCCCTGTCGCACTGACGTTAGGGAAGAGGTGACGGCAACTGACGCCGGACCAAGACTTTGGGATTCGGCCGACTGCGGGACTGCCTGACGACAGGATAACCCAAGTGTGATGACTGCAGCAGTATAACCACTCGAACATCTACATTTATGGTAGGCACAAAACTGTACTTTATCTGTGGTCGCGTGGGTTTCCTCCGGGTACTCCGGTTTCCTCCCATATCCCAAAGACATGCTGTAGGTGGATTGGACACTCTAAATTGGCCCTAGGTGTGAGTGTGTGTGTGCCTTCTGTGGAAGGTTGGGCACCAGGCTGGCAACTCGACACCGTAAAACTCCACTGCCAATCATGAGCGGACAGGTGATCCGCTGTGGCGACCCCTAACCGGGAAAAAGCTGAAAGAAGTAGTAGTAATATAATAAATATTGTTTAACCAATTCCCTGAAGCAGAAAAAGCACAGCCAGTTATATAATCAGTATTGTCAGGGCCGGTGCTAGCATTTTGGGAGCCCTACCCAGGAGAATATAGAAAGTGTGACCACATTGCCATCACGGCCCCTTTGCTAGCAAGCTCATGCAGCACTATTTAACAATCACTGTGTAGTGTTACTACATTCAGACTATTAAAAAGACTTGAAATGCCAAGGTGCACACTGACTGGCATTTAGTACCAATGTTGCATTATGTCAAGCCACTGTACCACAGCAAGGGAGCCACTCACAATGGTACACACACAGACTGAGACTGTGCAGTGGTTAACTTTATCGCCAAGCAACAAGATGTTCTCTGGTTCGATTCTCAGCTGGAGTGCCTTCTGTGTGGACTCTGCATGTCCTCTCTGCATTTGCATGGGTTTTCTCCCACATTCCAAAGACATGCTTCTGCAGGGTTTCTCCCCGGGCCTCTGCTAAAAGTAGGCTCTGTCCTAGTCAGACTTTCCTGGTCAAATGTTAAATAAATAAAATAAATCAAATTTAGTACCAGTAGATTATGACAAGCCCCTATACCACAGCAAGGTAGCAAATCACAGATGTACACACACACACATGCACACACACACATATTGACTGGCATTTAGTAGTAATAATTACATTATGGCAAGCCTCTGTACTGCATCAAGGTAGCCAGTCCATAGAGGTACACAGACACACCTACACAGACTCCCTCACACAGGACAGAGAAACAAGACAGACAGCTACACAGACCCACACATGATGAAGACAGCACTACAGGAAGACTGAACATTAATAATTTAAAATACTGGGCTTATGAACTAATAATGCTGCTAGAGTAAGATTTTGCAGTAGCATTTGTTGTGTGACCCCACATTTTTGATGAACAGTCCAAAACTAACAAACATCTGGACATTGTGCAACATTCTCAATGCCCCTACCAACCTCCTACCCTCTAAGCATAATTCCAAAGCTGAAAATAACTGCAGAACAAAGGTTTAAACATCAAGGATACTTACAAACGTTACTATGATAAACTTAGAAAGATAGTAGAACAACAGGGATTTCATTAAATAATCAGTACATTCTGCAGAACTCCCCCCAAAAGTCTCAACACAATTCTAGAGGAGGTAAAAACAAAAATAAAAAATAAAAAAAAAAAAACAAGGACGTAACATTAGGGATTTAAAGCACCGTGCTTATGAACTAATACAAATGGTAGAATGACAGATTTTTCCAGTAGCATGCATTGTATGAATCCACATTTTTGATGAGTAACATACCAAAAATACAGGCCAAACATCTAAACATTGTGCAACATTCTCTCTGCCCCTACCCCTCTCCTAAACTCTCAGTTTAACAATTCCAGACTAAGCCCCCCCCCAAAAAAAAAAAACTGCAGAACAAAGGTGTAACATCAGCGATAGTTTGAAAATTTGCTATGATCAACTTCAATAATAGAACAGGGTTTGCATTGGCACACATTAAGACATCAGTACATTCTGCAGAATTCTCACAGCCCATACCCCCCAGTGTCTCAGCACAGTAAATCTGGAAGAAGTGAAAGCAAAATAAAAACACAAATGCATTACTTTAAAAAACAATGTGTTTATGAGCAAACAAAAATGCTAGAATAACAGATTTTGCAGTAAAATGAATTGCGTAACCCCACATGTTTTAATGAAAGGAGACAAATACCAGGCAAACATCTGAATATTGCACAACATTCTCACAGCCCATAACCCCCCTACCAACCTCTCAGCACAATAATTCCAGACAAAGCAATGATTATAGAACAAAGGCGTACCATCAGGGATAGTTATAAACATTGCCAGTATACACAATACTAGCATAACAGGGTTTGCATTAGTATACATTAAAATAGCTGTACATTCTGCCACATTCTCGCAGCTGCTAATTCCCCTCCCAGCCTCGCAGCACAATAATTCCAGACAGAGCAAAAAATTATCATAGAAGAAAGGTGTACCATCAGGCATAGTTGTAAACATTGGCAGTATACACAAAACACACTAGCAGATCAGGGTTTGCATTGGTATACATTAAAACATCTGTACATTCTGCAGCATTCTCACAGCTACTATCCCCACTACCAATATTACAGCATAATTGTACATAAAATAAAAATGCATTAATGAATATTCTTATGGAAGACTAAAAAACTATATCAGATCTGGACATAAATTACAGACGAGCCTTCCTTCCTCAATCTCTTGGCAGAAGAATTCTGGACAAAGGTAAAAAAAAAACTGTTAAAACCACAGCCCCCCCCCCCCCAAATCATCTTAGCATAAGAACTCTGCAGAAAAAAGTTACGCAATCCTCTCCCTAGGTTTCCTCACCCCCCCAGCCAGCAAAAAATAAAGTTAAACATAAACCCAGCAACTTACCTTTTCTGCAGTTGATAGAAGGCTGCTACTAATCTACTTGCTTCTCCAACACACAGACTAGACCAGTTCAACCCTTTTAAAATGCCCTCAAAAGGACAGTTTTTCAGATCTTTTAGAAATTGCCCTTACAAGGGCAGTTAAAATACAGATGCTTTGCTGGTCCCATGGTCGTTCCAGGAGAACTTGCATCCTCAGTCTGTCCTCATGCCATACTGCTCAACCTCTTAACATTACAAATCTGGACAAAGCCAAAAATAATGGGGGTACAAAAGCTTAAAAATAGGGTCACTTTTTAAATATAGCTCATATAAACTTAACAAAATTGCTTTTAGGCTTTGCTTTAGCATACATTTTCTGAAGGATATAAAGTAGGGTTACCACCTGTCCTCCTTTGCGAGGGACGGTCCATCTTTGGGCAGTTGTGTACTTTGAAAAAAAGTAAAAAAATGTCAAATGTCCTGAGATTTTAGGAGAAAATATATTTCACAAGTTTTCTTTAATAGTTGTATTAACCAGTTATTTTATATCTGAAACACCTAAGTGTTATACAAAATAGTATAAGCAACTCAAATGCTACAAGAAGTTTTTATTTTGGCGAAAAAATTTACTTCTGTCTTTTGTATTGGCTGTGAGTATATTTTGTCCCGCACGATCTCTCCTTTCTTAAAAAAATGTCCCACTTTATGCATCTGAAAAGGTGTCAACCCTATAAGTCTGAAACTTAAATGTCTGCAATTATTTAATGACTTCAATGCTCAATGATTTATAAGAAAAACACAAATTTTATGAAGAACAAACCAAAAATATGAAGCAGAAATCTGGACTGTCTTAAAAAGTGCAGCTTACTAGTGAAGCAAGGGACAGAATTGGCTGCAGCAGTCAAAGGACCAAGTTCTTTACAAAAAAAAAAAAAAAAAAAAAAAAATTGCGCGATGACACTATACAGCCGAATGACTGAGGCACCAAACAAGGAGTGGAAGAGATGGAGAAACCCATGGCTGCTTCATTTGGGGGCCCTCATACACAGGGAGATAATCGGGGGCTCCCAGCAGCCGCAGGTGTGGTGGGTGCCTAATGCTGGCTATGATATTGTTTAAGGTTATAAGCTGTACAACCAGTTACCTTAAGGAGAAAAAGGGGCTGTCAGTAATATAATAAATATTTTTGAGGTTGTAAGCATTATAACCTATACCCTGTAAAAGAAATAGGGCAGCCAGTAATATTATAAATATTGTTTGAGGTTGTAAGCAATATAACCAATAAGCAATATAACCAATTACCCAAAGGAGAAAAGGGCCAGCCAGTAATATAATAAATGTTGTTTATGGTTGTAAGCATTATAATCAATTACTTGAAAGAGAAAATATGCACCAATAATATAATACATATTGTTTAAGGTTCAAGCATTATAGCCATTTACCTGAAGCAAAAAAGGGCTGCCAGAAATATAATAAATATTGTTTGAAGTTGTTAGCATCGTAACCAACTATGTGAAGGAGAAAAAGAGCAGTCTGTAATATAATAAATATTGTTTAAGGCTGTAACTATTATAACACCTGATGAAAAAGAGTAGTTGGTATTGTATTAAATATTGTTTAATGCTGTAAGGATTATAAGATATTACCTGAAGGAGAAAAATATTAGTGAGTAATATGATAAATATTATTTAAGGTTGTAAGCATTATATCCAGTTATCTGAAGGAGATTAAGGATGGACAGTAAATATAATCACTGGTTAAGGTTGTTGGCATTATAAATAATTGCCTGAAGCATAAAATAAGGCAGCCAGTAATACAATAAAAATTGTTAAAGGTTGTAGTCATTATAACCAATTACCTGAAGGAGAAAATGGGGCTGCCAGTAATATAATAAATATGTTTTGAGGTTGTAAGCATTATAACCTATAATCTGACAGAGAAAAAGGGCAGCCAGTGATATAGTAAATATTGTTTGAGGTTGTAAGTATTATAACCAATTACCTGAAGAAGATAAAGGCCAGATGGTTATATAATAAATATTGTTTAAGGTTGTAAGCATTACAACCAGTTACCTAAAGGAGAAAAAGGCCACTCAGTAATATAATAAATATTGTTTAAAGGTTTTAAGCATTATAACCCGTTAAAGGAGAAAATAGGCAGCTAGTAGTATAGTAAACATTTTTTGAGGATGAAAGAATTATAACCCACAATTTGAACTAGAAAAAGGGCAGCCAGTAATAAAATGAATATTGTTTGATGATGTAAGCGTTACAACCAGTTACCTGAAGAAGAAAAAACCCTGGCAGTAATATAGTAAAAATTGCTTAAGGTTGTAAGCATTATAACTAGCTACTTGAAGGAAAAAGTGGCAGCCAATAATTTATTAAATATTGTTTAAGGTTGTAAGCATTATACCCAATTAACTGAAGGAGAAAGAAAGCAGCCAGAAATTTACTAAATATTGTTTAATGTAGTAAGCATTTTAGCCAATTACCTAAAGTAGAAAAGGGGCATCCAGTAGTATAATCAATATTGTTTAAGGTTGTAAGCATTATAACCACTTACATGAAGGAGAAAAAGGTGAGCCAGTAATAAAATCATTTTTGTTTAAGGCAGTAGGATTATAACCAGTTACCTAAAGGACACAAAGTCATCTAGTAATATAATAAATATTATTTAAGGTTATAAACATTATACCAATTTACCTAAAGGAGAAAAAGGGCCATCAGTAGTATAATATACATATGGTTGTAAGCATTATAACTGACTACCTGAAGGAGAAAAAAAGGCAGCCAGAAATATAGTAAATATTGTTTAAGGTTGTGAGCATTGTAACCATTTACTTAAAGCAGAAAAGGACAGCCAGTAGTATAATCAATATTGTTTAAGGTTTAAGCATTATAACCTGTTACATGAAGGAGAAAAAGGTCAGCCAGTAATAAATCAATATTGTTTAAGGCTGTCAGTATTATAACCAGTTACCTAAAGGATGCAAAAGCCATCCAGTAATATAATAAATATTCTTAAAGGTTATAAGCATTATACCAATTACCTGAAGGAGAAAAAGGACAGACAGTAATGTAATAAATATTGTTTAAGGTTGTAAGCATTATAACCAACTACCTAAAGAGAAAAAGGGCAACCAGTAATATAATAAATTTAATGTGGTAAGCATTATAACAAATAACCTGATGGAGAAAAAGAACAGCCAATATAATAAATATCGTTTAAGGTTTTAACTATTATAACCAATTACCTGAAGGAGAAAAGAGCTAGCCAATAATATAATAAATATTGTTCCTGACCTAGAAGTAGCCATGTCTTTCAACACCTTCTTTGTGGAATGCATATCCAAACTAAACTCCAACTTCCCACACTCCCCTCCTACCACATCCCCTCCTTCCACCTCCATCTCTTTTGACAACACACATAATTCTCCAGCTTTCACACTCAATCCCATCCCTACTAGCACTATAAAAAAATTCTCCTCCAGCTAAAACCTTATTGTAATGCACAAATAATTTACCCTCAATTTTCCTCAAATTATCAGCCAACAGCTTAGCCCTGTCAATCTCCAATCTAATAAACAGATCCATACAAGAATCCTATGTCCCTTCAATTTGGAAACATGCTTTGATTATCCACTCCGTAAGGGAGATAAAAATATTGACTTTACCAACTTCAGGCCATTGCCACCCTTTCTCCACTCTCAAAAATCCTTGAAAAATGTATTCATGGACAACTCGTGTCTTACCTAACTCGCAATAACCTCCTTGCCCCCACCCAACATGGTTTCCATCCAGGCCACAGTACCATCACTGCCCTTCTCTCCTCCTTAGAATGCATCAAACTTGCTTGTGTGTCTGGCAAATTTGTATCCACCCTTTTCCTTGACCTATCCAAAGCCTTTGACACCATCTCTCACCCCATTCTCCTGTCCCAACTCTCCCATCTCAGCTTATCCCCTTCTACAACATCCTGGTTCTCTAGCTTACTCTGAAAGGCTGCAGGCTGTAAAATGGAAATCATCTACATCCCTCTTCCTGCAAATCACCACCGGCATTCCCCAAGGCTCCCTCCTCACCCTCCCTACTTTTCAACATATTCATTAATAACTTTCACCACTCCATCCCTGAGTCCTCCTTAATCCAGTATGCAGATGACTTTATCATCATGTGCACTGCTAACTCCCCCTTTGCTCTACAACTAAAGACCCAATCTGCTTTCACTGAAACTGAAAATCGGATGCATAACAACCATCTTGCCCTGAATGCAAATACAACAAAATGAATGATCTTTACTCCCTCCAGAAGCTCAGTAATTGATAATACCTTCTTGTCGATAATTAGCCAAAATAACTCGCACATTGAGACTGTGCCTCACACCAAACTCCTAGGTGTCTTCATCGATGAACATCTGAAATTTGACATCCATATTTTAACAGCTATCAAAAAACCCACCAAAAACTAGGACTCCTATACTGACACAATCACTACCTTACTCCCACAACCAGGAAGACCTTAGCCTCCACCTACTTTCTCTTTTTAATTTACAGTGCCCCCTACTCACCAACCTGGCTTACAGTCCAAACTAGATTGCTGCTACAGTAAAATCTGCAAATTCGCCACAAACTCCAAAAACTCATTCCATCATTGCTACTCCCTCCATTCTCTACAGTAGTTAGAACTTCCTAATTACCTGAACTTTCTACAGCTCACCACTACTCACAAACTTGTGTTCAAGCCATCCAGCTGCCCCACTCTCTCCTCCTCTTTAACCACCTACATACCCAAGTGCTCACTCCGATCAGAAAATCAAAATCTCTTACATATTCAAAATCCTTCCTGGCCCCCTGGGCAATTCATAGGTTAGTACTAGGCTAATTGCCCTTGTGAGACATTGTAAGCCTAGCCAATTATCCCTTGTGAGACTCAAGCCCTGAACCTTGTGTTTGTAAGGCAAACACCTTAACCGTTAGGCCACCATCCCCACCCCCTTTTTTTTTTTTGCTCTCTTACTCCATAGTCAAACTATGGAACCCCCCCCCCTTCGTACTACTCCTAACCACACTAGCTTCAAATCCCTACTACACTCCTACCTGTCATCAAATAGGATATGTTCCTGTTCATCACCTACTTGAGTCCCCCAACTACCATTCATTTCAGCAGCCCCATCTTCTCTCCACCTAGCAACCTTACACTCAACTAAACCTCTATCTCCTCTCCAAAACTTCTACTAGACATATTTATCTTCTGCTATATCTTCCTATATTTCCATCTACGTCTGTAAATTAAGTTAAAAAAAAGTTCTTATTCTGCAAATGTTAGTGTTACCGCTTGAACATGTATTTTGTTTTGCTCCACTGCCACTCAAGCCACTCTGTATCTCTGTATTCAAACATAATTACTTTCATACCTTGTACTTTATACTTTACTACTTTGCTATTGTATCAATATCGTATATACATTGCTTGATATAAATGATTATATTGTGTATGTAATTCTCTAAGAACTCATATACTGTATTGTATCGCATATGGAGCTTTTTTCCCCCGGGCCTCCACTGAAAACAAGCTCTTGGTCCAGTGGACTTCCCTGGTCATCAACATGTAATAAATAAATAAAATTAATTAATTAAGGTTGTAAGCATTATAACCAATTACCTGAAGGAGAAAAGGTCAGCCAGTAATACAATAAATATTGTTTAAGGTTGTAAGCATTATAACCAATTATCTGAAGGAGAAAAAAAAGCAACCTAATAAATATAAGGTGGTAACCATTATGACTGATTACCGGAGAACTAGACCAGTCAGTAATATGATAAATATTGCTTAGGATTGTAAGTATTATGACAATTTACCTGTAGGGGGTTGTAAGCATGATTACTAACTGCTTGAAGAAGAAAAAAGGATAGCCAGTAGTGTAGTAAATATTTTTTAAGCTTGTAAGAATTATAGCCCATTATCTGAAGGAGAAGCCAGAAATATAATCAATAATCAACATTGTGTAGGGTTGTATGCATTATAACCTATTACCTGAAAGAGAAAAAGTGCAACCAGTAATGTAATAAACATAATATGGTAAGTATTATAACCGATTACCTGAAGGAGAAAAAGACCAGTCAGTAATATGATGAGTATTGCTTAAGATTGTAAGCATTATGACCATTTACCTGAAGGGGTTGTAAGCATTATTACTAACTGCCTGAAGTAGAAAAAGGATAGGCAGCAGTGTAATAAGTATTGTGCAAGGTTGTAAGCATTATAACCTGTTATCTGAAGGCGGAAATGGGCAGCCAGTGATATAATAAATATTGTTTAAGGTTGTAAGCATTATAACTAATTGCTTGAAGGAGAAAAGTGGCAGTTTGTAATATAATAAATACTGTTTAAGGCTGTAAGCATTTTAACCTGTTACCTGAACGAGAAAAAAAGACCATCCAGTAATATAAACAATATTATTTAAGATTGTAAGCATCTTAACCAATTTACCTGAAGCAGAAAAAAGACATCCAGTCATATAATCAATATTGTTTAAGGCTGTAAGCAGTACAACCAGTTACCATTCATCCAACAAGAAAGGAGAAAGCAGTACCAGCTACATAACCAATAAACAACAAAAGGCAATGAAGGACCACGCAAACACAAGATCAGAGTACTATTTTAATAAATCAAAGAGGCGAAAATAAACAACCATACTTTAATGCTTAAATCACCACATTTTCATTTCCTGAACTTCAGATACATTACCCAAACAAAATATTCCCCCCAATTTATACAAGAATTAATTAACCACCATCCAATAAAATAACTGAGTTAATAAAACAGTGCTAATGTACAAAACACTTAATTAAAATCCATTCAAGACATAAAAAAGATCCGTTCTACATTACTATAATTAAAAATATACATTATAAAAATGGTAATTTTAAAAAGCAATAGTATACAAAACAAAATAAATCAATGTAAATAACTCATTATAATAATACCATCAAGGGGTCATATATAAATTGCTTGCATAATTCAGAAAGACATAGCCAACATGGTTCAGATAAATTTCAATGGAGCATAAACTCCAAAAGGTGGAATAAAATTGCACTGGCACAAATAATATAAAATACAAATAAAACATATCATTTGAATAAAATCAAGATCAGCATAAAGGATGTATATAACACATTACAATATATAAAACTTTTAAGGGATGGCTATTACAGCCCCGCTGCCTTTAATTTTAAGATAGGCACAAGGGAAACAATAATTAAGCCCATGGGGTCTATTGGCTTTCAAATCTAGTTGCCAATATACCGCAGGTTCAAATTGTTCTATCATGGTGTGGATTGGAGGAAAAATGGGGTAGGGGTTATCCTGAAGCAACAGTATGCCAAACATATTTTGGAGGTGAAAGTGTCAGAGTGATGTTTATGAATCTGGAAATTGATGGTGTGATGAATGTCACTAGTGCATATGCTCCACAAGTTGGCTGTACGATGGATGAGAAAGAAAAATTTTGGAGTGAGTTGGATAACGTGATGATGACTGTACCCAAGGTTGAGAGAGTGGTGATTGTAGTGTATTTCAGTGGGCATGTTGGTGAAGGGAACAGAGGGGATGAGGAAGTGATGAGTAGGTATGGTGTTAAGGAGAGGAATACAGAAGGTCAGATGGTAGTGGATTTTGTGAAAAGGATGGACATGGCTGTGGTGAATACGTATTTTAAGAACAGGGAGGAGCATAGGGTGACATACAAGAGTGGAGGTAGATGCACACAGGTGGATTATATCCTCTGTAGGAGGGTTAGTTTGAAGGAGATTGGAGACTGTAAAGTGGTTGCAGGGGAAAGTGTAGTTAGGCTGCATAGGATGGTGGTTTCAATCTTTTTTAATTCCGCAAAATCTTTTGGGTTTCTAATACTATGGCGGGAATGGACCCCATTCCTAAGACAAAGTACAATTAAAGTTCATGAAATTAGTATTGTTTCAATCTTTGATGTCAGCCAAAAGTGCTCTTCGCAGAACTTGCAATATGCCCAGTAGTGACTCCTCCTGCACTTCGTATGGGGTTACATGGATTGGTAACTTATCTAAATATGACTGTAGATTCTTTATTTTAAGACCCATTGCTCCAGCTACTATTGGGACTGTCTGGGTATCTTTCTTCCACATTGCTCTCATTTCTGCTGCAAATCCTGATATTTTATGACTTTGTGTCTCTCTGTACGCAAGACTCTGTAGTCACTGGGTGTAGCAATTTCAATGATCAATGCTACTTTTGTCTTCTTTTCTTGGACCACTATATCCAGTTTTCTAGCATCTATCTTTTGAACTGTTGGTAATGGGTGATCCTATGTGATATAAACTACATCATTTTCTATGATGGTTTATGACTCATGTTTCCAATGTTTTTTAGCCACTTCAATACCATAATGTTTGCACAATTCCCAGTGCAACAGTCTTGCCACATTATTATGCCTTTCAGTATGCAGTCCTTCTGCCATTAGTATGTCACAACCAGCAACGAGGTGTGTGATTGTTTCCTATCCAGTTTTACAAAACCTACATTTGTCTACTTCTCCCATATGTTCAATGATCTTTGTAAACCGGCGTGTACGTACCCACTGTCTTGGGTTGCCAGTATTAACCTTTCATCTCTTGGTTTGAATTTGCCTCTCCTTAACCATTCATGTGTTCATTCCTGATCAACATGAGGTTCTTTCATAAGTTTTCTATACTTGCAACTATATTTATGCTTTTTCCACATTTCTTGCCTTCTCATCTGGTCCTTCACCTTATATTTTTTCTTTTGTTTTTGGCACATTCAGTTGCAGCCTGATTTTTATCTACTTCTGGTTTGATTTCCATTCCTGCTTGATGCCGATATGCTTCTGCTAAATTAATCAGAGAAGTCATCTTAGATTTATTCTCCTCATCTTTCAAAACTTTCACTACATTTGGGTCTTGTGAGGTCAGCAGTTGTGTGGAGTCCCACGATTGCAAATCTGTACATGTAACAGTTTCAAGGAGGCCCATCCATCCTTCAGAACGGGGAATATATAATCTTGGTATACACTGATTTTTATAAAGCATTTGGTGAGCATGAAGTAGCCTTCTTGTTTTAATATCTAATCTATCCAACACATTTTGGGGCCAGCCAATCACTCCTAAACTCTAAGTTAGGAGAGGAAGAGCAAACTGGTTTATAGTCTGGATTTTGTTCCTAGATACCAACGCTGTTTTCAGAAGTCAGAATCACTACAAACAAACCTCACTGGCACATTTTCCTCCTGTCTTTCTCTGAAAGCTATCAAACTCTAGCTGCAGGCTATATTTCCTACTCTTTTCCTCCTTTATGCATTCTGGGGATATCCACCCTAACCCAGGGCCTCAAATCCCAGCTTTCTCTCAACATTGTAATCTCCCTAAACTGGCAAAAAATCTCCACTGAACTGCCATAAACTTCCAAAGGGTCTGTAACAAAACCGTTGAGCTCCATGCTTGGCTCACCCAAAATAAAACCCATATCCTCACTGCCACTGAAACCTGGTTAAAACCTTTCAGACACTGAGGTTCTCCCTCCTGATTATAATATAATTAGAGTAGACAGACAACATAGAAAAGGAGGTGATGTTGCCCTTTTCTACCGCAACACTTTTAATTTAGCCCCTTTTACTGGTTCAGTTCCACATTTTCAAAAGGTAGAACTCCTAATTTCATTCTTAGACTTTAACAACTTCATAAAACTATGTACAATAGTACTTTACATTCTCCCAGGAAATAATATCCCACTTTTAGAAGATATATTATCCTGGGCTTCCTCCACCATAAAGAATGAAACAATAATATTAGGTGACATGAATAGAGATTGGGCTTCTATTTCCTCAAACCAGTCTCCCTCTAGCATAAACTTATTTCACTTTACCGTAAAACTAATAAAAGGTCCATATTAGACTGGATTTTAGTCACAGCTCTATCCAAATAAACCTATCTCTGGCACTATGGAAAACTCCTTCAGTGACCACCTCCCAGCCTTTACTATTCATAACTGCTCATCATTCCCAAAACCCCATAAATATCAGGTAACATAAGACCTATCAAAATTCTGTCCACAAACCTTTATAAATACTATCCTAAGAAATCACAGCTGGAACTGTCTTAAAACCCTTCCCCTTGATGATGCTCTCCTCTACTTCAATAACGCCTTTATAAACATCCTGCATAGCTTAGCACCCACCAGATCTAGAAGAATTAAATCCAACTATGTTCCCTGGCTCTCAAAACCTACTAGTGAAACAATGAAAAATAGATAAAGCCTGGAAACACTGGAACAATTCCAAAATTCCCTCCAACCTTATCCTTTATAAACAGCTTCGTAACCAAGCCAAAAAACTTATCTACAAAGACAAGCAACAATATTTTTGGAACCTACAGACAAATAGGAAAAATAAAAATAACCCCAAACATTTCTTGTCATCTATCAATAATCTCTTACACCCTGGTTCAAAATCCAATCCCTGCCCTGACCCTAATATATCACCTGACCTTACCTCTAAATTCAACTCCTACTTCATAAACACTATAAAATATCTCCTTCCCCAAGCCATACTAACTAACCACATTCTTACAATCACTACCCCTCCACCACCAGTACAAAATCTTTTGAAGCCCAATATCCCTTCTCTCAGTTGCATTAAGGAATCCCCCAAGAATTCAATCTCTCCCCTATTTCCACTTCTTTGATAAAGAAACTTATCCAAAACCTAAAGCCCTGTTCTAATTTTGCTGATAATATTCCTGCCAAATTCCTCAAAATTGCTGCGGATGCCATAGCCTATCCAATTAGTATTTTAATCAAGAGGTCTATCCAGGAATCCTGTGTCCCTTTCCTATGGAAAAAAGCTATAATCCCCCCTCTTCATAAAGGTGTCCCTTCTGATATCTCAAACTTCTGGCACATCAAATACTGGAAAATGTGTCCATAAACCACTCATCCATCACCTTCTAAATCACAATATCCTTTCACCAACCCAGCATGGATTCTGTCCATGGCATAATAATTCAACTGCCTTGATCTCTTTCTTGGATATCATTAACAAAGCCCGTGACCATGGCCATACAGTGTCAGCTCTCTTTTTGGATCTCTCAAAAGCCTTTGAATCTCATACCAATCTCCTGTCTCATCTCTCTTCTATAGGGTTATCCTCTCAGTCTCTTAACTGGTTTAAAAGCTATCTCTCAGAGAGGCAACATGCTGTTAAATGGCAAAACTCTCTCTCTCCTTACCTACATAACCCCTAAGGCCTCCCACAAGGCTCAGTCTTAGGACCTATTCTATTTAATATATTTATAAATAATCTACACCAAACTATTCCAAATGCCTCCCTAGTACAGTGTGCAGACGATTCAACTATCATCTGCTTTGCACCCAATCCTGCTTCTCTTCAACAAATGACACAAACAGCATTCAGTACAGTAGAATCTTGGCTCCATAAACAACATCTATCTCTCATCCATAAAAAACTAAGCTTATGGTATTTACCCCCAAAAGAAATACAGCATTTTACAAAGGCAGTTTCATTATTTTCTCTCTAAACTCCATTAAAATCGAACTTGTTACCAACACCAAATTATTAGGAGTCATAACAAACGAAAATCTCAAGTTTGACCTTCACATCCAATCCAATATTAAAATACCTATATTAAACTAGGACTTCTATACAGATACAACAAATTTCTCTCCTTACTATCTAAACAAGCTTTAGCCCTCTCCTATCTCCTACCATCACTAACCTATGGTGCACCATTGTTTAGTAATCTGCAGTCTTCCCTGCAACTCAAACTAGAATCTTGCTACAACAAGATTGCCAAATTTGCCACAGGCAGACATAACTCATTCCATTACTGTCATTCATTAAGAAAACTACAATGGCTAGAACTCCCCCATTACCTATTACTCTTGCAACTAACCACTTCACACAAACTTATCTATAAACTTCAAGATTGCCCTACCCTCATCTCCTTACACCTACACTTCAAATCCATAAACCAAACCTTCTTATAGGCAAACTATTCTACTTTTGGACCATGGCCAGAGCCTGGAATAACCTCACTCCCTCTATTCGCAGTGAACATCTCTCTAACTTCAAAATTGCCCTACATAATCATCTCCTCTCCAACTGGATATGTAACTGTACAAAGCCACATACTGCCACCAATGAAGCCATTACCTGACCTTTTCTCCCCTCAGACTCAGATGCCCACTGTAACAAATCTAGCCCTGTTCATTCCTAGTATCATTAATATCCCCACGTCTCTCTTGAACCTTACTTTCTCTCTATGCTATAGCTTCTCCTGAAGTGGCCTAATTTCCATCTCATGTTCTACACCAGAACTTGCCTAAATTTTTCTCTCCACACTTCTGCTGGTTATAATCATCTACACTGATTTCTTCTACTACCTCCTAACTCTTCTCATCAACCTCCTCCACTTGAATTTCCAATAGATTTTTGTAACTCTACAATACTGATTTGTCTTATATTCTCATTTTAAATCATTTTGTGTCTTAGAACCTGTAATGTCAGACTCTACTACGTAGATTCTATATTACGTATCAACCCCTATATAACTAGGTGGGTTGCAAACTGGCTTACAGATAGAACCCACAGTGTAAAAGTAGTTGACTCCAAGTCAGACTGCTGACCGGTCATGGGTGGAGTCCCACAGGGTTCAGCACTGGGTCCTCTCCTCTTTGGTATTTACTTCTCTGAAGTCCAGGCCAACATGAAGAGACTCTGACTGAAAAGTTCACAGATGATTGCAAGTTGGGAGCTATTATTGACTCCCCAAGTGATGTTGACATCCTGCAGAAAGGCCTCACTGAGACCAATGACTGGTGTCAGAACCATGGCCTTAAGCTCAATGCCAAAAAATGTTGTCTTCCCCTTTGGGAAAAACTCGGTTCCCATAAATTACCACATGGATGGCAGTCAACTGCACACAGAAGGCATTATAAGAGAACTGGGAACACAGGTTGACAGCAACCTCTCTCTTGACCACCACATTGCCACCATGGTCAGAAAGTCCTTCTATGTGGCACATCTCATTACTAAGGGTTTTGCATTCAGAAAGAAGTCATTGTCTCCCTCTACTCTTCCCTCATTAGGCCAATCGAGTACAATGCCCCATTTGGCATGTACCTCACTAGACACCTGTAACCACTGGAGAGGCCACACAGGTAACTCACAAAGATGATCCTAGGCCTTAAACAGTTGCTCTGTATGGACAGACTCAAACAACTCCAACTATTCTCTGTCTCATATTGCCTACTTAGAGGTGATCTTTGCTTGACTTACAAAGCCATGTTTGACCCAACTCTGTTAGACATGCTGCATCTAAAGAAATTCCAGTCCCTCCATACCACACACTCCAGAGACCTCAACTTCATTACCACAATCACAGAACATGCTGGAGGGACAGGTTCATAACCCAGAAGACTGCCCATGCTATGGAATAGACTTCCCATATCAAACAGAGCACGTCACTGGCCCTCTTCAAGAGAAATTCCCAATCCACAATGAGTGGATGGGAATAGAAAATTCACCTCTGAGATCACGCCAGTGGCTCTACTCGACAGAGGCACTGGGAACTAATGTCAGGTGGCACAATGCCAGGGTAATCCTATGGGCTAGGCTTGTAAAGGCTCCTGGGCCATTAGCCTAGTACACACCTATGAACCTGCTGTTTCAAATTGTTCCCATTATTTTTGCTGCATTTTGCTTATTATGATGTACTTCATTGCAATCATTGTATTACTTATCTGATTTTGTATTGTCTCATTGCAAATATTGTACTATTAATACTGTATTTTAATATCCTGTCTTGGAGCACATTGGTCTTTCATAATGCCTTACTGCAACTATTGTATTTCAGTACTGCATTTTGTAAGTTTATGTCCTGGAGCTTTTCTCCCCGGGCCTCCACTAAAAATGGGCTCTTTGTGGCCCAGTGGACTTTCCCAGGAAACAAATGTCAATAAAATAATGAAGTAAATAAATGTAAGTCTTCTAAAGTATTCATTACTAAGTTTTATTTGCATTTGTTCATGTTTTATTGTTGATCTTCATCAATTCCTAAATATTTATACATTCCCTCTTCCTCAAGTTCTTTTATATCACATTCTTGTCCCAAACTTATGTTTTTTCTGGTGCTGCAGTTTTCTTGCTTTAAAGGTTGCTTTTGCAGATTTGTCAAAACCAAATGACATTCTTATATCATCTGAAAAAGTTTTGATAACCTGCAGCTGTGCTTTTCAGTTCCTCATCTGATGAGCTATACAGATGTCCTTCAAGGATGCATCTGCAGTCCTAACATATGGGTTGTCCTGTCTCAGGCAGCCCTTTGGTCGGCCGGATTCCAAAGTCTGGGTCTGGCCTCGGCTGATGTCGCACTTCACCCGACGTCATAGCTGCTGTGAATTGGGTATAAAGGCATCAGCCGACGCCATTTTCCTCCGTCTTTCTTGCGGTGCAAGCAGAAGCTGTTCGCAAGTGCCGGTCGGTCAGATCCAGAGATTTCTACTACCGAAGACTTCTAAAAGCTAAGTACCCGTTGGGGACTCTTTCTTGCCTCAGCCGATGTCAGAAAAAGTAAATAATTGTTTAACTTGTGGGAAACAAATACCTCATAAGGATTTCCACTCTTACTGCCTTCCTTGCTTAGGCCCAGACCACGACGTATCAGCTTGTCTAGCCTGTGCTTCCTTCAACCGACGGACACTTAGACGTCGGTCGGAGTTTGCGGAGGAGTTTTTTGGTCCCGCTTTTGCTTACAAAATGCCGTCGGAGACTCCGACTTCACAGTTAGCTAAAAAGCGTAAGGAAAAGGACCGACACTCGCTGTCCACGGTTTCGGCCGAAACCACGGTTAAGCCAACCACGAGTGTCTCTGTTTCGGCTGAAACCGAGTCCTCGGTTCTTCCTTCGGCCGAAAGCATACCTCCGACAGCCGAGGCCTCACACAGCATGGCTGAATCTGCTACCGAAATTTCTCCTGCTGTAGCAGGCACCCAGGATTTATCGGATACTATTCCTTTAGACATATCTACTCCGGCACGTGGAACTGCTAGGCCCCCTGCATCTATGTCCATCAAGGCTTTTTCTAGGGCTAAAGCAGCTAAATCTTCTAAGGCCTTGCCTGCTAAAACCCCTCACAGGCCTACCTCTAGTTCCCAAATGCTCAGCCTGGCTGAGGATCTCATTTCCTTGATCAGGGGATCCCAACCTTACCCAGGCAGGGCCTCTCAACCCCCTCCAGAGAAAAGGCCTCGAGCAGAGCCTCCCGATCCGGTTTCGTCTGACTACTCCTCGGATGAGTCAGAAAATTCAAATCCTCCAGAAGGCCCCTATTCTCCATATGAGGATTCTGATGCAGAAGACTCCATTCCTTCTGCCTCCCCTCCTGAGGAATTTTCTTTTGGGGAAACCTTACATGCTATGAGAGAGCATTTTCAATGGCAGGGCCAGGATTTTTCAGATTCTAGGAAAAGGCTAAGGACCTTTTTACATTTACCACAGCATAGGCCTTTAGCCGTTCCTCCAGTACTAACAGTTGTGGATGATGCATTTAATGATGCCTGTACTGCTCCTGACTCTCTTCCCCCGGCCCCTGCTAAACCCGACAGATATTACAGGGTCCCGGACACACACTTTCACTTGTATAAGGCTCCTATTGCAGATCCTGAAACCATTTCACAGGGCCCCAAAGCTGTAGCAGCTGCCTCTGCCAAAACCCCCTCCCCCTGAAAGAGAATCTAGAGCATTAGAGAGATGGGGTAAAAAAGTTTATACTTCTGCTACTCTTTCGGCTAGGGCCTTAAACTGCCAATTCCACATGATCCAGTATCAGGAATTTTTGTTAGACCAGCTAAATAAAAAACTGTCCTCTCCTGAACCTATAGACCGTAAGTCCCTTCAGGATTTGGTACATAACACTCAGCAGGTCAGTAATCATTCCTTAAAATGCGGCTATGATGCACTGGAGGCTTCCTTTAGATCAGCTATGACTGGAACCGTGATCAGAAGGCATGCATGGTTAAAAGAGCAATCCTTACCAGACCATGTAAAGTCAAGGCTCTTAGATGCTCCCATGGAGAAACAAAGTTTGTTTGGCTCCCCTGCACAGCAAGTGCTAAAGAAGGTGGAAGAAAAAGCAAAATCTGTTCAAACAGTCAAGGATTTCTTACAGGTCCAACCTCTGAGGTTTAGTAGAAATTGGCCTTCGAAGACTTGGTCCTTTCCAGACACCTCCAGAGCACAGAGAGGCCGAAATAGGCGCCCAAGAGGCAGAGGTCAATCCAGAGGTGCCTACAGGGGACGTCAGTGGCAGCCAAACAACCAGAGAAGTACTGCCACAGATCCAGCTACTGCCACTTCCACAGGACAGACACAATGACTTGGCTCTGATACCGCCTACCAGGGAACAACTGGAAGCACCCTTAGGCGGAAAGCTAGCCTTATTTTCAGTAAACTGGCATTATATTACAGGAGACAAATGGATTTTACAGACAATAGACAAAGGCTACAGGTTTCACTTCCACACTCTACCAAAAAAGAGAGGAATGCCAAACCTTCCACCAAACCAAAAAACAAACGCTCTAGGCCAAATCAACCACTTACTAAGGATGAGAGCTATAGAAAAGGTACCACCTATGGAACAAGGACAAGGATTTTACTCCAGACTTTTCCTGGTACCAAGAAAAGAAAATCAATGGAGGCCAATTCTCGACCTGTCCGCTCTGAACACATATCTCATTGTTCCAAAATTCAAAATGCTGACCCTACAGCAACTTCTTCCCATGCTGGGCAAGGAGTCTTGGCTGGTGACTCTAGATCTCAAGGAGGCATACCTGCACGTCCCTATACGACCAAATTGCAGAAGATACCTCAGATTTCTTGCAGGATCAGAGCATTATCAATTCTCAGCATTGCCCTTTGGCTTATCTACTGCGCCCAGAGTATTCACGAAATGCCTGGCATCAGTAATTGCTCATTGCAGGCTTCAGGGGATTCAGATTTATCCATACCTGGACGACTGCCTGATACAAGTGGACAACAAGACCAAATTAACACAAGATTTGGAAAAGGTTATACAACTACTGCAAGCCCTGGGATACACAGTCAACATGAAAAAGTCAAGGCTGGTACCATCCCAAAGGATAACATTCTTGGGTGCAGAACTGGACACTTCAAATCAGATGGCATTTCTCACAGCAGAAAAGCAAAAGCAACTACCACTCTATTTCAGGGCATTAACAACACAGAACCAGCTTACAGCAAGAAAAGTCCTGCAAGCCCTGGGTTACATGGCATCCTGCATAATATTGAATGTTCTTCATCTCACATTGCTGCAGTCATAACCTGTGGGTAGTCCGCTGTCCTCGGTCGGCCCGAATACCAAAGTGTTAGGCTGGCGTCGGTCATGGTCGCTCAGATCTGACGTCAGTATGCCGTGGTACTAAAGCGCATGACCGACGCCATATCCTCAGTCTTTCTTGCCGCATGGTCCAAAGCAGAAGCAGCGTTTGCAAGTGCCGTTCGGTGTCCTGAAATTTTCGTATTCTGAGTTTCAGACCGAAGACCAAGTTGGGCTAAGTACCCCGTTGGGGAATTTTTTGTCTTTTCTTGCCTCAGTTAAATCCGGATGTCAGAAAAAGTAAATAATTGTATTTCTTGTGGGAAGCAGATACCTCATAGGGATTACCACTCTCTCTGTATTCCTTGCTTGGGGCCTGAGCACGACGTAGTCGGGTGTCGCTTTTGTGCCAGATTTAATAAGCGCACCATTAAACGCAGGTTAGATTGTGCTAGACTTGTCTTCGGTAAGCGGTGTAATTACAATATGCCGTCGGATCCTCCGACGCCCGCTACCGCTAAGAAGCGTAAAGAAAAAACGTTAAAGTCCAAGCAGGATGAGTCGTCCGTTACGGACGCCGGTTCTTTGGAAACTACGGTGGAATCTGTGGATCCAGCCGAGGTTTCAGCTGAATCTCAGGGGGAACCTTTAATCTTGCAGGATGTGGCCTCTCAGGAGTCGGGTCAGGCTGAGGGGGCCTCTCAGGTCTCTGTAGTCCCTTCTTTGCATAAGGTGGTTAGGCCTTCTACTTCTGTCTCTAAAGCACCTTCCAAGGTCAGGCCTGGTTTGTCTTCCACTGGTGTCAGCCCTAGTTCTGTACCTAAAAAGCATATGCTGAAGATGGCAGAGGATTTGATTACTTTAATCAAGGGTTCTATGCCCCCCCCAGATAAGAGGCCTAGGGTGGAGCCAGAGGTGGAAGGATTGGAGCATTCCTCAGATTACTCTGAATCTTCGGCTGAGGACATTCAGGATTTTCATCCTTATTCTGATTCAGATGCAGAGGATTCATGTCCTTCTGCTTCCCCTCCAGAGGATTTTTCTTTTTCTGAAACCCTGCATTCCATGAGGGAGCATTTTAAGTGGGAAGGTCAGGATTTCTCAGATTCTCGAAAGAGGCTTGGGGAATTTTTATTTTTACCACAGCATAGGCCCTTGGCTATTCCCCCTGTTTTGGATGTTGTACAGGATGTTTTCTCTGAAGCTTCCCTTAATCCTGATTCTTTACCTCCTGCCCCTGTTAAACCAGACAGGTATTACAGAGTGCCAGAGGCTCATAAATATTTGTATAAGAGCCCAAGAGCTGACCCGGAGACTATTAGCCAGGGACCTAAGGGTGCCAGGGCTTCTATTGTAAAGAATCCAGTTCCTCTGGATAAAGATTCTAGAGCTTTGGATAGGTGGGGTAAAAAAGTGTATACCTCTTCCACTCTAGCGATGAGGGCTTTGAATTGCCAGTTTCATATGCTGAAGTACCAGAATTTTCTCTTAGGTCAGTTAAAATCTAAGGTAGATGCTTTGGCAGAGGGTATTGAGTGTAAGGAATTGCAAGATTTAGTTTATGCCTCTGATCAGGTGGGTAAGCATTCTTTGCAGTGTGGTTTTGATGCTCTTCAGGCTTCCTCCTGGGTGGCTGCCACTGGATCAGTTATTCGTAGGCACGCCTGGCTTAAGGATCAGAATTTGTCAGAGCATGTTAAAGCTCGAATTTTGGATGCTCCCCTTCAATCTGAAGTTCTGTTTGGTTCTCCTGTGGAGTCAGTTTTGAAGAAAATGGAAGACAAAGCTAAGTCCATGCAGACAGTTAAGGAATTTTTACAGGTGCAGCCCCTAAGTTTAGCAGAAATTGGCCTGCTAAGGGATGGGCTTATCCTTCTTCTGATTTACAGTCTAGGGGCAGATCTAGACGTGGTAGGGGCAGAGCTCATGCTCAGGGTTCTTTCAGACCGAGGACGTGGAGTTCCCCTGCACAATCTTCAGGTGAGGGCAGGGGTCAGCCTTTTCGTAAACAGACCCAATGACCTGTATCTTCAGCTGCCAGATCCCTCCTGTCTGGCAGCTCCTCTGGGAGGAAAGTTGGCACTTTTCAAGCAAAATTGGCTTTTAGTCACCCAGGACAAATGGGTGTTGGACATTATAGATCGAGGCTACAAGTTTTATTTTCACACCTTGCCTCCTTTCAAAGGCATGCCAGACGTTCCTCCTCAGCAAAAGGTGGAGGCTCACAAACAGATTTCTTTACTTCTAAAAATAGGGGCTATCCAGGAGGTCCCTCCATCAGAAGTAGGCCTAGGATTTTATTCTCGCCTGTTTCTTGTACCAAAGAAAGGAAACACTTGGAGGCCAATTCTGGATTTGTCTATTCTCAACACATACCTGGACATTCCAAAATTCAAGATGTTAACTTTGCAACAACTTCTGCCTCTGCTAGGCAAAGATCACTGGATGGTGACTCTGGATCTCAAAGAGGCTTATCTTCACATTCCTATCAGGCCCAGCTGCAGGAAGTTCCTGCATTTTCGGGCTGGGACTTTACATTATCAGTTCTCTGCATTGCCCTTTGGCTTATCTACTGCGCCCAGGGTGTTCACAAAGGTCCTGGCTCCGGTGATAGCCTTCTTAAGGTTAAGGGGAATACAAATTTATCCTTATTTGGACGATTGCCTGATTCTTGCTCAAGACAAAGTCAAGTTACTTCACCATCTACAGTATGTTATGGCAGTGTTAAGGTGCCTAGGGTATTCTGTGAATGAAACAAAGTCCAGTCTAGTACCCTCTCAGGACATGTGCTTTCTGGGTGTGAGACTGAATACAGCCTCTCAGATGGCGTTTTTGACCCCGGACAAACAAAGAAATCTTACCCTTTACTTCCAACAATTGTCTCTATGGTCCAGGCTGACTGCAAGGACAGCCCTTCAAGCCTTGGGGTTCATGGCATCTTGTATTCTGGTGCTTCCCAATGCCAAACTGCATATGAGGAAGCTACAATGGTATCTCAAAAGCGTATGGACTCAACACTGCCATGATTTGGACACTGTCATTCGGATAATACCTTGCATCCAAAGGGAATTTTTGTGGTGGGCTCAGGAATGTCACCTAAACAAGGGACTCTCTGTGACCCGACCAGAGGCGAGTCAGATCTTAATGACAGATGCCTCAGACATGGCTTGGGGAGCACACTTCAATGGAAAATGGGTTCAAGACACGTGGCCTGCCAGACTACAACATTTGCATATCAACATGAAGGAGATGTTAGCAGTCCAATTTGCATTGATGGCTTTCAAGGATCTGCTTCACCCAGGACAAGTGTTGATTCAAACAGACAGAACAGTCATGTGGTACATCAACAAGCAAGGGGGAACCCATTCGTACCCTCTTTGCAGACAAGCTATGATTTTGTGGGAGACTGCTCTCAGTTTGCACCTCACTCTTCAGGCAAGGTTTCTGCCAGGAGCACAGAACTCCTTAGCAGATGTTTTGAGCAGACAGATGGTGGATCCCCATGAGTGGAAATTGGATCCTCATGTTTTTCAACAGTTGACGGTGGCTTGGGGGACTCCAGACATAGATCTGTTCGCTTCTCCACTGAATTACCAACTGCCAAAGTTTTGCACAAAGCTGTTTCACCCAAAAGCTTGGAAAGTGGATGCTCTATCATTCAGTTGGAACAACCTTCACGTTTATGCCTTTCCTCCTCTGCCTCTCCTTCCCAAGGTGCTCCTGAAGGTCAGGCAGGACAAGCCTTGCATGATTCTAATAGCTCCAGATTGGCCACGGCAGCATTGGTACCCTCTGCTGAGGAGTTTAGTACGGGAGCCTCCTTGGCCTTTGCCACCAGTTCCACACCTTTTGTCTCAGGCAAGCAATCATTTCCGCAATGTCAGGATTCAGTCCCTGCATCTGACAGCTTGGCGTATTCTGTTTTAGACCTTGGGGGGTCGCAGCTTCCTCAACAAGTTTTGAATGTCATTTTGGAGGCCAGACGGTCTAGTACCAGGAAAGTTTATGCTGATAAATGGAGGAGATTTTTTCTTTAGAGCAAAACAAAGAGCTTTGATGTTTCTGTGCCTAATTTGAGTGTTTCACTTCAGTATCTTACAGAATTATTAGACAAGGGTTTGTCTTTCTCCTCTGTAAAAGTTCATGCTGCAGCCATTTCTGCTCACTATGACTGTGACCCACCTTTATTCTCTCATCCTTTGTTTAAGCAATTTCTTCGAGGGGCAAAGAACTTAAGACCCCCACGTAGAGCTCCTACTCCTTCCTGGGATCTCAATTTTGTGTTGGAAAAGCTCACTTTACCTCCTTTTGAACCTGCAGCTACTACGGAGTTGAAGTTTTTGTCTTGGAAGACTGCTTTTTTGTTGGCCATTACGTCTGCTAGAAGGGTATCTGAATTACAGGCTCTAATGGCAGTTTCCTGATATTTCATAAGGATAGGGTCTCCCTGCGTACTAACCCTACTTTTATGCCTAAGGTTGTTTCTAATGTGGCCTTAAACCAATCTATTCATTTGCCCACATTTTATGCTGATCCCCAAAATAAAGGGGAAAAAAATTTGCACTCTTTGGATATTCACAGGCAGTTACGTTATTATTTGAACAGAACTAAAGGGTTCTGGCAGTCTCAACAGTTGTTTATTTCTTTTGCCTTGGGTTCTCAGGGGAAACCTGTTTCAAAACCAACTATTTCTAAGTGGATTGGCCATTGTATTGCCTTTTGTTATTCTCATCATGGTAAGGAGGTTCCGGCTGGAATCAGACCACATTCCACTAGGGCGACTGCCACTTCTACTGCTTTTTTAAGGGGAGTAGCTACTAAGGATATTTTGGAGGCAGCTACTTGGAGTTCAGTGCACACTTTTTCTAAGCATTACCATCTCCCTCTTTATTCCAAATCTAGGGCTGGGTTTGCCACTGCAGTTTTACAGGGCATGTTAGCAGCTCCCAATGCTTTATGATTTTGCCAACCTCCCTTTACCTTTGCTTTGGGATTCTACCCACAGGTTATGACTGCAGCAATGTGAGATGAAGAACATAGTACAGTTTTGTACCTACCATAAATGTAGATGTTCGAAGATCCACATTGCTGCAGTCCAATTTACCCTCCCTCCTTCCCCTCTGTAGTTTGGGGTGGCTGTGTGGTTTGTGGTGTAATTATTGTTTCTACATGGGTGATTGGGTGTTTTTCCATTTTTGGCTATGGCCTTTCTTTTTAAGGCTTTCTGACATCTGGGGCAAGAAAGACTGAGGATATGGCGTCGGTCATGCGCTTTAGTACCACGGCGTACTGACGTCAGATCTGAGCGACCATGACCGATGCCAGCCTAACACTTTGGTACTCGTGCCGACCGAGGACAGCGGACTACCCACAGGTTATGACTGCAGCAATGTGGATCTTCGAACATCTACATTTATGGTAGGTACAAAACTGTACTTTCCACATGCCAGCCTGCATATGAGGAAGTTGCAATGGTACCTAAGGAATATATGGTCTCAACACAAGCACAGCCTAGAAACCCAAATTCCAATAATCCCATGCCTGAAGCAAGAATTCCTGTGGTGGGCTCAGGCCTGTCAGTTGAACAGAGGACTGCCCTTCCAAAAACCTCACCCAAGCCAGACTATCACCACGGACGCCTCGGACCTAGGCTGGGGGGCACACATGGTGGACAAGTCTATACAAGGCCTATGGACACAAGACCAGCTGAACCTACACATAAATCAAAAAGAGATGCTGGCAGTGAAACAGGCAATCCAGACATTCAGACCGTTTCTTCAACAGGGTCATTTGCTGATAAGGACGGACAACACCACAGTCATGTGGTATATCAACAAACAAGGAGGCACACATTCATATCCTCTATGCCGGATGGCAATGGACCTGTGGAATGTAGCCCTGAATCTCAACATTCAGCTCCAGGCCATATTTGTGCCAGGAAAAGAAAATATACTAGCAGACACCTTAAGCAGAACTACCACGGATGCCCACGAATGGATGCTGCATCCAGACATCTTCAAATCCATTACAAAGAAATGGGGACTACCAGAAATAGACCTGTTCGCATCCCCACACAACCACCAATTGAGGAAATTCTGCACAAGGGCATTCCACCCTCTTGCTTGGAAGGTGGACTCCCTCTCCTTCAGTTGGGAAAACCTGACGGCATATGCCTTCCCACTTCTTCCTCTGATGCACAAAGTGCTACTGAAGATCAAAGAAGATCGCCCAAGGATCATCCTGATAGCTCCAGACTGCCCGAGGCAGCATTGGTACCCGCTACTGAGGAGTATGTCTCGGACACACGCATGGCCTCTACCTCTAGTACCTTTACTGCTAACACAGAACAACTTCAAGATCCTACATCCAAACTTGAAAACACTACAGCTAGCTGCCTGGAATATTACATAAAACAAAATAACCCAGATTTATCCCAGAGGGTTAAGGACATTATACTGGAGGCTCGCAGACCCTCCACAAGGAAGACTTACTCAGCCAAATGGAAAAGATACCTCATTTGGAGTGCAGCAAAAGGAGAAAGTGTATCATTAGCAAACATAGCTAACATCCTGGAATACTTAGCAGACCTTTTCCACAATGGCCTGTCTTACTCCTCCATTAAGATTCATGCATCAGCAATTTCAGCAGAATACAACATGGATCCTCCAGTCTTCTCTCATCCTCTACTCAGGCAGTTTCTGAGAGGAATTAAAAATGTAAAGCCTCCAAGGAAGCCACCTTAACCTACATGGGACCTCAACTTTGTGCTGGAAAAGTTAACACTCCCCCCTTTCGAGCCAGCAGCAACAGCAGAATTACAGTTCTTATCTTGGAAAACTGCTTTCCTGCTCGCAATCACTTCAGCAAGAAGGGTTTCTGAATTACAGGCACTAATGGCAGTACAGCCCTTCCTTATCTTCCATCAGGATAGAGTGTCCTTGAGAACTAACCCTACTTTTATTCCAAATGTGGTCTCCAGGGTATCATTGAACCAAGCAATCCACCTACCAACATTCTTCTCCAACCCACAGAACAGGGGGGAAAGACTACTACATACCTTGGATGTGCACAGGCAATTGCGCTACTATCTGGACAGAACCAAGAACAATAGAAAAACTGACCAGCTGCTGGTAGCATATGCAACAGGAATGGAAGTAAAAGCAATTTCAAAACAGACAATCTCAAAATGGATAGGAAATTGCATTAGATTTTGTTACTCTTTTCATGGAAGACAACTCCAGAAAACATCAGGCCTCACTCCACAAGAGCTACAGCCACTACTACAGCTTTCTTACGAGGAGTGGCTACCAAAGACATTCTAGAGGCTGCTACTTGGAGCTCCGTGCATACATTTGCCAAGCATTATAATCTACCTTTATACTCCAGATCCCAAGCAGGTTTTGCAACTGCTGTTTTGCAAGGGATCTTAACTACACCATAATCATCTTAGTGCCGCCTCCCCCAGTTTGGCTATGGTATTCTACCCATATGTTAGGACTGCAGATGCATCCTTGAAGGACATAGTACAGTTTTGTACCTACCATAAATGTAGATGTCCGAGAGGTATGCATCTGCAGTCAGGATTACCCACCCTCCTTCCCCTCTGTGGTACTCCTAGGGTATTTGCCCATCTTGTAGCTAGCTGGGGGAATCTATTATGGTGTATTTGTTTGTATATATGTATATACATGTTATTTTTGATTGCTCTCTACTGTTTGGAATCATTTGCATTTATCTAAATTTAGCCTTCCTAGAGGGCACCTGGCATCTGGGGCAAGAAACACTGAGGAAAATGGCGTCGGCTGATGCCTTTATACCCAATTCACAGCAGCTATGACGTCGGGTGAAGTGCGACATCAGCCGAGGCCAGACCCAGACTTTGGAATTCGGCTGACCGAAGGGCTACCTGAGGCAGGACAACCCATATGTTAGGACTGCAGATGCATACCTCTCGGACATCTACATTTATGGTAGGTACAAAACTGTACTTTTTAAGTCATCAGCAAAGAGAAGATGAGATGTCTTTACATTTTGTTGTTTTTTAAGAGCCAAATTGTAGCCATGGCCTAAGTTATTAAGTAAACAGCTTTATGGGTTAACGGCAAGGCGGAATAGCAGCAGTGACAGGGAGTCACCACGGAATATCACCCTTTGAATGTTTATCCTTAGGATAATAATCTGTCCTTTATCGTGGCTTAATTGCAAAGTGGTCTGCCACTGTTTCATGGTCACTGCAATGTAGTCAATCCATGCAGGGTGTATCTTTTAAATTTCTAAGCACTCTTTTATCCATGAATATGGGGTACTATCACATGATTTTTTTATAGTCGATCCCATGCCATATTTAAATTATTCCCCTTTTTGTGGTCTGTAGGATGACATTTGGTGATCAAAAAGAGGAGAAGGAGTGTGAGGGCAGTGCCAAGGATCAAATGGTGGAAGTTGAAAAAGTGTGATCGTGAGTTGGAGTTCAGGGAAGAGTTAAGAAAGACACTAGGTGGCTGTGAAGAGTTACCAAATAGCTGGGTAACTACAGCAGAGCTGGTAAGAGAGAGAGCTAGAAAGATGCTTGGTGTGACATCTGGACAGAGGAAGGACGACAAGGAGACCTGGTGGTGAAATGAGGAAGTAAAGGAGAGTATACAGAGAAAGAGGTGGGACTGTCAGAGAGATGAATAAAGTAGACAGGAGTATAAAGAGATGAGGTGTATGATGGAGAGATAGGTGGCAAAGGCTAAGGATAAGGCGTATGGAAAGTTGTATGAAAGGTTGGACACTAAGAAGGGAGAGAAGGACCCGTTCCAACTGTCTAGACAGAGGGACTGAACTGGGAAATTTGCAGCATGTAAGGGTGATAAAGGATAATGAGAGAAATGTACTTACAAGTGAGGAGAGTGTGTTGAGCAGATGGAGAGAGTACTTTGAGAGGATGATGAACGAAGACAAAGAAGGTTGGATGATGTGGGGATAGTGAATAAGGAAGTGCAACAGATTAGCAAGGAGGAAGAAAGGACAGCTATGAAGAGGATGAAGAATGGAAAGGCTGTTGGTCCAAATGACATACCTGTGGAAGCATGGAGGTGTTTAGGAGTGATGGTAGTGGAGTTTTTAACCAGATTGTCTAATGAAATCTTAGAAAGTGAGAGGATGTCTGAGGAGTGGAGAAGTGGTGTTTTGGTACCGCTTTTTAGGAATAAGGGTGATGTGCAGAGCTGCAGTAACTACAGAGGGATAAAACTGATCAGTCACAGCATGAAGTTATGGGAAAGAGTAGTGGAAGGTAGGTTAAGAAGGGAGGTGATGATTAGAGATCAGCAGTATGGTTTCATGCCGGGAAAGAGCACTACAGATGTGATGTTTACTCTGAGAGTGTTGATGGAGAAGTATAGAGAAGGTGAGAAGGAGTTGCATTGTGTCTTTGTGGACTTAGATAAAGCATATGACAGGGTGCCTAGAGAGGAGTTGTGGTATTGTATGAGGAAGTCAAGAGTGCAGAGAAGTATGTAAGAGTGGTACAGGATATGTATGAGGGTAGTGTGACAGTGGTGAGGTCTGCAGTAGGAGTGACGGATGCATTTAAGGTGGAGGGGGATTACATCAAGGATCAGCTCTGAGCCCTTTCTTATTTGCAATGGTGATGGACAGGTTGATAAGAGATCAGGCAGGAGTCCCCGTGGAATATGGTGTTTGCAGATGACATTGTGATCTCTAGTGAGAGTAAGGAACAGGTTGAGCCAGACCCTGGAGAGGTGGAGATGTGCTCTAGAGAGGAGAGGAATGAAGGTCAGCAGGACTAAGAATATGTGTGTGTGAATGAGAGGCAGGGTAGAGGAATGGTGAGGATGCAGGGAGTGGAGCTGGCAAAGGTGGATGAGTTTAAGTACTTGGGTTCAACAGTTCAGAGTAATGGTGAGTGTGGAAGAGAGGTGATAGAGAGTGCAGGCAGGGTGGAGTGGGTGGCGAAGAGTGTCAGGAATGGTTGTGACAGGTGCCAGTAAGAGTGAAAGGGAAGGTCTATAAGAGGGTAGTGAGACCAGCTGTGTTATCTGAGTTGGAGACAGTGTCATTGACAAAAAGGCAGGAGACAGAGCTGGAGGTGTCAGTTAATGATGTTAAGATTTGCATTGGGTGTGACGAGGATGGACTGGATTAGGAATCGGCATATTAGAGGGTCAGCTCAGTTTGGACAGTTTGGAGACAAAGCCAGATAGGCAAGATTGCATTGGTTTGGACATGTGCTGAGGTGGGATGCTGGGTATATTAGGAAAAGGATTCTAAGGATGGAGCTGCCAGGTCAGAGGACAAGAGGAAGGCCTAAGGTAAGGTTTATGTTGTGTGAGAGGACGTGCAGGTGGTTGGTGTGACAGAGCAAGATGCAGAGGACAGGAAGAAATGGAAACAGGGGTCACCGCAGCAGATTATCTAACGGGAATGGCCGAAAGAAGAATACAAATGAAACATATCATTTGGATAAAATCAAGGTCTACCTAAAGGATGTATATAACAAATTAAAATATATAAAATTTAAAAGGGATGTCTATTACAATCTCGCTGCCCTTAATTTTAAGATAAATGCAAGGGAAACATAATAATTAAGCCTGGGGGATCTATTGGCTTCCAAAACTAGTTGCCAATATACCTCCCTGTATTCAGTCTTAGTTTCCCGCAAGCCAAATCTGACATCCATGGGGATTTCCTCTAGAACAGAAAATAAAAACTTGGCATGTGGGAATTTAAAGTATGCTTATATAGAGCACTTTTCATATTGCTATGCCATATATTGTATATGTGCTCATATATCCTTCTCAATTTCCTTTCAGTCTTGCCTATATGGAACACAGGGCACTGATTTACAAATAGCTATGTAAATCCCCCTTTACTATAACATGTTTAGAAAGAACTTGCAGGTACATATCTATCTCTAGCATCAATCATGGTTCCTTCTGTGTTGGAGATATATATATATATATATATATATATATATATATATACACACTGTTGGCAGGAACCACATTTAAATGTATCACGTCTATTCCTATTAGTAATAACACTACTATTGCAATCCAGCATTTCTTTAATATTTAAACCCCTCCTAAAAAGCATTTGAAAGGTGCATCTAAAATGGCTCTCGGGTCTGATAAACTGGCAAATCTCTACCATTCTTTCCCCATAATTCTTTTAATTACACACGCATCCCCATTAAGCTCGGTTATAAACACTTGTTCAAACCCATTCAAGTTTCCAGATGCATTGTTGGATAAGTCTTCACTTGGAATATATTCCTCAAACCATGGGCCTTTGCCTAAAATGGACTAAACTTGTCAGTATGCCTTTCAAGAACCTCCCTATGGGACCGCATCTAGCAAATCCTTGGGACAACTACGATCAATAAACATATTCTTCAGGATGTCACACTCACTTTCAAAAACAAGATTATCAGATGTCCCAGAACATAGACTGAAGCTCCAAAGGCAGTGGTGTCTCCATATTCATAAAGGATATGCGCACCTCCAGAGTAGCCCAGCATAACGCAGCTGAGATACTTCAGGTACAACTAACATTGGGTAAGACGGTGATTCAGGTTGTAGCCTGCTGTAGGTCCCCTACCATGTCCCAAGACTCTCACTCCATGTTCCTAAGCACTCTGGAAACTATTAGGGTCCATCCCAACACTTTCATACTAGGTGACTTCAACTACACCTCCATCAACTGGGAAAACTACTCATGCACCAATACATTGGCCCAATGCTTCCTGGAATTCATCAGTTCCAATGCCCTGGACCAGCTCATTCTTACCCCCACTAGAGGAAGCAATATCCTTGACCTAGTTATTACTAACATGGGCAACTGTTGGTCTACACCAATAGTCAATTCCGCCCTGGTTAGATCTGACCACAAACTAATCACCATGGAAATCCACATCTCACCCACACCCCCCACAAAGGTAATCACCATGAAAACCTTCTCCAAAGCTGATTTTGGACTCCTAAATCAAAGGTGGCTAATTTCATGGTACCCATGTCAATGGAAAATAGATGCATGACTGCCAAATGATACACAAATGCACTGTACGAATACATACATAAATGCATGGAACTAGCCATACCCAACGGAACCAAGATGCTCTCCTTCACAAAAAGGAAGCCAATCTGGTGGTCCCCTGCCATTAATAAACTCTACAACAGAAGGAAGAAACTGTTGCAGAAAAAGGTGAAGTCCCAAGACTGGAAAAACTCCCTTATTAGCCTCAGCAAAGTTTTGAGATCCCTCATCAAAACCTCTAAAGCCAGCTATGAAGGCAGAATTGCGGCAGACACTAAAAACAACCGCAAAGCCTTCTATAGCTATTTAAAGAATCTCCCCGGAAATATCCAGGTTTGCTCTACTTTACTGCACAGTGGTACCTCCTATACTGAACCAACAGATATTGCCAACATACTGACCAACAGATTCAGTTCCACCTTTACCCCTCCCCCCAAAGGACCAATCACAATACCAGAGGAATGCCAGGCACCCATCATTACTGCAGCACAGGTTAAAGCTGCATTGTCCAAGGCCAAGAATGCAGCTTCCATGGGACCCACCAATATCCTTGGATGAGTTCTACATGAACTACAAAGTGAACTGGCACCACATCTGTGTGCTCTGTTCAGTCACACTCTTGCCTCAGGCTTTCTCCCTACTGAATGGTGCACTGCTATAAGTCATCCCTCTCCACAAAGAAGGAGTGACTACAGACCCTGGGAACTATCACCCCATTAGCCTGACAAGTCTGATATGTAAGGCTATGAAACGCATCATCATGGACCGAATTAACAAGGATATAGGGAATCTCCACATTCTAGATCCCACACAATTTGTTTTTTTGAAAGATAGATCATGCCTGCTCAATCTGGTTGACTTCTTTGAGTCAGTCACCAGAGATGTAGATGAAGGCATGGCAGTTCATACAGCCTATCAATCTGGCGAAGGCCTTTGATACTGTTCCCCACTCAGGAATTATTGATAAACTCACCAAACTAGGCATCAACCCCTATAGCACTAGGTGGGTTGCAAATTGGCTCACAGATGGAACCCACAGTGTGAAAGTAGCAGACTCCAAGTCAGACTTCTTACCAGTCATGAGTGGAGTCCCACATGGATTCGTCCTGTGTCCTCTCCTGTTTGGCATCTACTTTTCAGATGTCCAGGCCAACACAGAGGGACTCTGGCTGACCAAGTTTGCAGATAACTGAAAGCTGGGAACTAACTCCCCAAGTGATGTAGACATCCTACAGAAAGGCCTCACTGAGACCAATAACTGGTGTTGAAATCATGGCCTTAAGCTTAATGCCAAAAAATGCGTTGCCATCCCCTTTGGGAAAAACTCACTTCCCACTAATTACCGCATTGATGGGAGCCCATTGAACACTGAAGGCGTTATAAGAGATCTGGGGACACAGGTTGACAGCAACCTCTCATTCAACCACCACATTGCCACTGTGGTCAGAAAGTCCTATGTGGCACATCTCATTACCAAGGGTTTTGCAGTCAGGAAGAAAGAGGTCATCATCTCTCTCTCTACTCTTCCTTCATTAGGCCAATCATCAAGTATAATGCCCCATTTGGCATGTACCTCACTAGACACATGCAACAGCTGGAAAGGCCACAAAAGTACCTCACGAAGAGGATCCTAGGCCTTAAACATATGTCCTACATGGACAGACCCAAAAAGCTCCAGCTATTCTCTGTCTCATATTGTCTACTAAGAGGCGATCTTGCTTACAAAGCCATGTCTGACTCAGCTCTGTTAGAAATGCTATATCTAAAGAAATCTCAATCCCTCCACACCACACAGTCCAGAGACCTCAACTTCATTACCACAATCAACAGAACATGCTGTAGGGACAGGTTTATAACCCAGAGACTGCCCATACTCAGGAATAGTCTTCCCATACATGTCAAGCAGAGTACCTCACTGGCCCTATTCAAGAGAAATCTTAATGAGTGGATGGGAAATAGAAAGTTCGTGCTGGGGATCACTCCAGTGACTGTACTTGATAGAGGCACTGGGAATGAGCATCAGGCGGCATGATGCCAGGGCACTTCTATGGGCTTTGCAAAGGCTCCAGGGCTATTAGCCTAGTACACACCTATGAACCTAATTCTAACATTCTGTCCCTTAATTATGTTCCTTTTTTGATGGTATGGGTGTGTACTAATGTAATGGAAAAAAGAATTAGAATAGGACTTTTTTCTATACACTTTTGTTATATAACATCCATCCTATTTGTAAAGGGTAACATCCAAATAATTCACTTTTTCACAATCAATATTATAAGTGAAACACAAAAAAGTAGTACTATCAGTAATGTAGTTAAAAATTGTTTAAATCGATCTTCAGAACCTATCCAAAAAATAATTATATCATCCAAAAATCACTTGTAATGAATCCAGCAATCCTTATACTCAGAATTTGTGCTCTCAGATCATTAAAATAATAGCATACGCTGAGGTACATCTTGCCCCATGGCTACAACCCTGGTCTGCTGGAAAAACTCCCCTTCAAAAAAATATA
The DNA here is from genome assembly GCF_019279795.1 of Protopterus annectens. NCBI lineage: Eukaryota > Metazoa > Chordata > Ceratodontiformes > Protopteridae > Protopterus > Protopterus annectens. The sequence goes on along the minus strand of NC_056739.1, from coordinate 749,321,045 downwards.
TAATTGTTCTTCAGGACCAAATTCATGAGCTCTAAGCATACACAAAAATAAATATGGGATAATTTCCCAAAACATACTAGCTGCTTCTTCAAACCATTCTAAGCCCAGTTCATAAGGACTACAACCAAAATAAATCCACAATATCAATGGTTATAAACAAGAAATAATTTTGAAAAACATCCACTTTCAAACTTCTCAAAAAATCCAAAGAGTCCCTCAAAATATTATCATCTTCCATAGGGATTCTTTTCAATTTAACATCTAAAAATCTAGCCAAGGAGGCAGTCACTGAACCTTCAGCTGACACTATGGGTCTAAGGGGAGGATCCGATAAGTTCTTGTGCATGTTAGGTATTCCAAAAATTGAAGGCAACCAGGGTTTATCATTGTGTAAAAAAGAAAACAATTCCTGGTCTATAAGGCCTTCTAATAAAAGGTCTCCTAAAACTAAATAAATAGCCTATAAGCTATATTAATTGCATTCCTGGAGACATGAATATATTTACTGATATCATCCAGTAACCCAATCATTCTGGCCTCATAAATAACCTTAGTCATAAGCACAGTACCCCCCTTTATTTGGTTTCATCAGTCTTAAATATTTATTTCTTAATTCGTCCAATAATCTTTTCTCTTCCCATGATAAATAAGGGGGGAATTTATTCACCAAAACACCTTCCCTGAGGGCATTCTCCATCAAAATTTCAAAATTCCTTAACTGGGGATATATGGGTAGATTAAATGTACTTTTTCTCCTTAACTCATTGTGGTCATTACTGTTGTTACTACCAGAATACAGTATTTCCAAGTTATTTTCCTTAAAAACAATTTAATGTCAATAATTAATTTACTGATACCACATTTGTTTGTTGGAATAAAATTAAATGGATGGCACAGTGGTGCAGCAGTTGCATTGTCACCTCTCGGCTGGGGTGCCTTCTGTGTGGAGTCTGCATGTCCTCCCTATGTTCATGTGGGTTTCCTCTGGGTACTCCAGTTTCCTCCCATGTTACAAAGGCATATGTCTGGAGCTTTTCTTCCCGGGCCCCTGCTGCAAATTGGCTTTGTTCCAAGTTGGACTTTCCAGGTAAACGTTAAATAAATAAATCATTTAGAAAATACGCCAAAGTGTAATTCTTTTATCTCTAAGCCAGTATAATTAAAAATATTGTAGCCATTAAAAGTTAACTGGAAAGCATCTCTCTTAATAGATGCTGCTGGGTTCATTTCTAATACTGGATTCTCCCTCATCCCCTGCACCTCCAGTGATTGAAGTGGCTTTGAGGATATGGTTTGTTTCTCAATCTGTTTGACCTCCGGAGGATACTCTAAAGGGTCATGAACATTAAATTGACCCCTTGAATTAGCATATCCATTGACCACCTCATATGACCCCTCACCTACCGCAGGAGTTTTCCCTTCATCATTTATCACATCAACATTACTGCCCCAATCATGGGAACGACTGCCATTATTCCTGGGCTTGGGGTAACAATGTTGCTCTTGGTATTCAACACTGTCCCTTTCCAATTTCTTAGTATTCTTTTGTAGATAACCTGGCATTTTTTTATCTACCTGCTCCCTAATGGAAAAATATTTTTTCCAATGTTCATCAGCCGTGAACAACAAATCATTTTATGGTTAACCATTTTCATATAGGCTAACAAAGATTCCATTTCTTTATCATTATTTTTTTTATTAAGGCTCTCATTATATCCATGCCAGCTCTCTCAAAAAATCACAATCAACTCCTTGTGGAAGTCTGACCCATCATAAACATTATTTGGGTATTTCCAAAGTTGGATCGCCTTAGGCACTACACCAGCACTAATGCACTCCTTTACGTATACATTGTCCATGCTTAAGGTTTTGTATGTAAACAAATAAGCTTGTAAATGTTTGACCCAAACTTATTTAATCAGCCTGACTTCTATCAATTGGTCTTTTCTTCTTGACCCCCCATGAAGAAGCTGTCCTGAATTTTAACTCTGTATTTCTCAGCATTCTTAACTCCATGGCCCCCATCAGGAAAATAAGGGTTAAAACTAACTATGCTCCCTGGTTGACCAAAAACACTATCTCCCTCATGCAGAGAAGAGTGTGTGCTTGGAAAACCTGGCACAAACATAGAACTACTGCCAACTTTCAACTGTATAGAGAACTTAGAAATATAACTAAAAAAACAAATCAACCTAGATAAAAAAAAAATCATTCTCTCTTAATCACCAAAAGAATCCTCACTCCAACCCCCAAAAATGTTGGTCTACTATTAATAGGCTATAACACCCAGGTGACCCATCCCCAAACTCCACCTCTCTTGAGACTGCCACTTTGAACACCTTTTTCATCAAATCTATACAGAATTTAATCAAACCTAATCCTAACCCTATCCCTGACATCACCCCACCCCCTTACTACTACTTTCTCCTTCAAACTAATCCCCCTTCCTTTATTTGATCTCTACTTTTCAAACCTAAACCCTTCCCCCATCAGCCGACAACTTACCTCCCCTCTATCTCAAGTTAGCAGCTTCCTCCATTGCCTATCCAGTCTCCATACTCATCAATCGGTCCATTTCAGGAATCCATTGTCCCCACCATCTGGAAAAAAATCTATGTTCTGCCACTACAGAATGGTGGTAACTCCACTGACTCCTCTAATTTCAGACATATTTATTATTCTATCCCCCCTTTCTAAAATTCTCGAAAAATGTATACACAAACAGCTAGTTACCTATCTCCCTCAAGAGAACCTCTTCACCTCCACTCAACATGGTTTCAGACCTGATCACAGTACTACCACTGCCCTTTTATCCTTTACTCATTCCATTGCTAACTCCCTTGATAATAAGCTGGTCTCTTGCCTATTCCTTGACATCTCTAAGGCATTTGACACTGTATCCCACAATCTTCTTGTCTCCAAACGAACTCACCTTAACCTTAGCAACTCTTCTCTCAGCTGGTTCTCTATTTATCTGAACATCTGCAATCTGTCAAATAGCTATCTGATACCCACCCTTAACTCTCTGTTTACACTGGGGTTCCCCATGGATCCATCCTGGGCCCGTCCTATTCAATATCTTTTTCCAATAACCTTTTTAAGTCCTGCCCCCACTCCACTCTCATACAATATGCTGACGACTTAACTATCATCTCTATATCTGCTAATCTACCTCACCTATTAATCATCACTCAATAATCTCTGCACTCAGCTGAAAAATGGCTCTCTTCCAATCAACTGCTCCTTAACCCTAACAAAACTAAACTACTACTTTTCCTACCTCTCCAGCACCTCAAACCCTCTTTCTCTGTCTCCTCTCTCAACAACACTTTTATCAAAGTTGAATCCCACACTAAACTCACTGGGGTTTTCATAGCTGATGAACTCAAATTTGACATCCACATCAAGAACTGTATTAAAAAGACTCACCAAAACTTGGCATTCTGTATAGGAGCAAAAATTCTTAACTTCTGAATCTAAATTGTCCTTAGCTCAAGCTTACATTCTCCCCACCTTACTATATGCCTCCCCTATCTTTACTCACCTCCAAAAAAATCTTTCCAACAAACTTGAACTCACTTATAACAAAATAGCCAGATTTGCCAGTAATCTCCCCTACAGGTCTCACCATTGTCTTTCCTTAAAAAAACTACACTGGCTGGAATATCAACATCTACTCCTCCTCTCACTGTTCCACCTGGCCCACCTTCTTATTCACCAACCCCATTGCCTGCCCATCCCTAGCAAACCTTCTCTCTCCCTATATTCCTAATCGTGACCTACGTATCTCTGTCCAACTCTTGCTTTATACCTCATACCCTAACAAATCCATTGGCAAATTACTATATAGTCACTCAGTCTCCTCTGCCTGGAACAAACTCCCATTCCACATAAGCTCTCTTAGCAGCCATTCTAGTTTCAAAACAGCTTTAGAGGAATTTCTGCTAAACTCCTGAATCTGCTTCTGTAATGACCCCCCAGAATGTCCCCACTACCTTCCTCTCCCTCTCTCCCCCTCTCCCCATCCACTCACATCCTCGTTCTTCCCCTTAACTAACTCTCTTTCCTTTAGTATGTTTTGTACCATCTCCTCTACCTATTGTCTCTACCTATTCACTGTCCCCATTATTTTTCTCTTTCTGATATCCTCTCTCTCCTGCCCCCCCAGTCCATTCCTCTGCTAAACAACGATTGAATTCTTAACCATCCTTTAACGAATGACTGAATTCTTAAGCGTGTCTCCATACTCCTTCATTACTACTACTAATGCTTTACCTTCACATGACTGTATTTTTGTTCTCTTGCTGTTACTATATTGTGCAATACACATTTCCAGCATGTGCTTTATTCTGATATTCCTATTTGCATGCTTCAAATATTATTTGATGTACTTATCTTTACTGCTTGATTTTTACTATTGTAAATGACAAAACTTTCATCTGCCACAAGTCCTGTTTTATTTTATTTTTTTCTTTTTCACTTTATAGCTAAATATTATGTAACCTGGAGCTTTTCTCCTCGGGTCACTGCTGAAAAAGGGCACCCTGCTCAGCCAGACCAACCCAGTTAAATGTCAAATAAATAAAATAAATAAAATGCTGTACATTGTTAGAGTAACTATCATTATATGCTCCAGTGTCAAAAATGGTGCCGATATTAAAGGAACACTTTTTAGCTAACCATACATTTATATCTGTATCATTAGGGCTAATTATATTACATTCACCTTGTAAAATCTCTATGGCAGCTGCTGTAAGCATGCAATGATCACTGTTTAAATTCTCAGTACTCTGATCTTGTGTTTCAATGGTTCTTCAGTACAAGCAGTTACCTGAAGGAGAAAAAGGGGCTGCCAGTAATATAATAAATATTGTTTGAGGTTGGAGGAAATATAACCAATTGCCTGAATGACAAAAGGGCCAGCTGGTAATATAATAAATATTGTGTAAGGCTGTAAGCATTATAACCAATTACCTGAAGGAGAATGGCAGCTAGTAATATAGTAAATATTGCTTAAGGTTCAAGCATTATAACCAATATCCTGAAGCAGAAGAAGGGCAGCCAGTAATATAATAAATATTGTTTAAGGTTGTAATCTTTATAATGAATTACCTGGAGGAGAAAAAGGGCTTCCAGAAATATAATAAATATTGTTTGAAGCTGTAAGTATTATAATCTACCTCAAGGAGAAAAAGACAAGTTGGTAATATAATAAATATTGTTTAATGTAACTATTATAACCAGTTACCTGAGGGAGAAAAAGGGCAGTCAGTATTACAATAAATATTATTTAAGGTTGCAAGATAATCAGTTATCTGAAGGAGATTAAGGCTGGACAGTAATATAACCACTGTTTAAGGTTGTTAGCATTATAAATAATTGCCTGAAGCATAAAATAAGGCAGCCAGTAATATAATAAAAATTGTTAAAGGTTGTAGTCATTATAACCAATTACCTGAAGGAGAAAATGGGGCTGCCAGTAATATAATAAATATGTTTTGAGGTTGTAAGCATTATAACCTATAACCTGACAGAGAAAAAGGGCAGCCAGTAATATAACAAATATTGTTTGTGGTTGTAAGCATTAGAAATAATTACCTGGAGGAGGAACAGGGCAGTTTGTGACATAATAAATATTGTTAAAGGTTGTATCCATTATAACCAATTACCTGAAGGAGAAAAAGGGGCTGCCAGCAATATAACAAATATTTTTTGAGGTTATAGGCATTATAACCTAAAACCTGACAGCCAGTACTATAATAAATATCGTTTGAGGTTATAAGTGTTACAACCAAATACCTGATGGACAAAAAGGCCAGACGGTTCTATAATAAATATTGCTTAAGGTTGTAAGCATTATAACCAGTTAAAGGAGAAAATAGGCAGCCATTAATATAATAAATATTTTTGAGTTTGTGAGCTTTATAATATATGACCTGAACTAGAAAAAGGGCAGCCAGTAATTAAATATTCTTTGAGGTTGTAAGCATTATAACTAATTACCTAAAGCAGAAAAGGGGCAGCCAGGAGTATAATCAATATTGCTTAAGGTTGAAAGCATTAAAACCACTTACATGAAGGAGAAAAAGGTCAGCCAGTAATAAAACCAATATTGTTTAAGGCTGTAAGGATTATAACCAGTTACCTAAATTGCACAAAAGCCATCCAGTAATATAATAAATATTCTTTAAAGTTTTAAGCATTATAACCAGTTACAATAAGGAGAAATTGGGCAACCATTAATTTCATAAATATTATTTAAGGTTGTAAGTATTATAACTAATTACCTGAAGGAGAAAAAGAGCAGCCAGTAATATAATATATATATATATATATATATATATATATATATATATATATATATATATATATATATAAGGTTGTAAGCATTATAACTGACTAGCTGAAGATAAACTACAGACAGTAATGTAATAAATATTATTTAAGCTTGTAAGCATTATAACCAATTACCTGAAGGAGAAAAAGGGCAACCAGTACTATAATAAACCTAATGTGGTAAGCGTTATAACCGATTGCCTGAAGGAGAAAAAGACCAGTTAGTAATACGATAAATGTTGCTTACGATTGTAAGCATTATGACCATTTACCTGAAGGGGTTTGTAAGCATTATTACTAACTGCCTGAAGGAAAAAAAGGATACCCAGCAGTGTAATAAATATTTTTTAAGCTTGTAAGAATTATAGCCTGTTATCTGATGGAAAAAATGCCAGCCAGTAATATAATCAATAATCAACATTGTGTAAGGTTGCATGCCTTATAAACTATTACCTAAAGGAGAAAAAGGCCAGCCAATAATATAATAAATATTGTTTAACATTGTAAGCATTATAACCAATTGACTGAAGGAGAAAAAGGCCAGCTGGTAATATAATAAATATTGTTTAAGGTGGTAAGCATTATAACCGATTACCTGAAGGAGAAAAAGACCAGTCAGTAATATGATAAATACTGCTTATGATTGTAAGCATTATGACCATTTACCTGAAGGGGTTTGTAAGCATTATTACTAACTGCCTGAAATAGAAAAAGACCAGTCAGTAATATAATAAATATTGTTTAAAGTTGTAACTATTGTAATCAGTTACCTGAGGGAGGTAAAGGGCAGTCAGTATTATATTAAATATTGTTTAATGTTGTAGGGATTATAACTGATTACCTGATGGAGAAAAATCCTAGCCAGTAATATAATAAACATTATTTAAGGTTGTAAGCGTAATAACCAGTTATCTGAAGGAGATGAATGATGGACAATAGTATAACAACTAATTTTTTAAGGTTCTCAGCATTATAAATTACGTGAAGCAAAAACAGAGCAGCCAGTAATATAATAAAACATGTTAAATGCTGTAGTCATTAAAACCAATTACCTGAAGGAGAAAATGGGGCTGCCAGTAATATAATAAATGTTTTGAGGTAGTATACATTATAACTTATAACCTGATGGAGAAAAAGGGTAGCCAGTAATATAATAAATATTGTTTGAGGTTGTAAGAATTATAAATAATTACCTGAAGGAAGAACAAGGCAGTCTGTAATATAAATACTGATAAAGGTTATATCGCCGGATTCACTAATCTTCCATGCAGGACTAACTTAGTCCTGCACGGAAGCACCTGTTTAGGAGCAGGATGGCAGCGCACCATGGATATTAATGAAGGCATGCTGCCCAAGCCCCTAGGCTTACACAGAATGTGTACGAGTGCAGGGGGCATGTCTGAGAGCAGACCTGTCAGAATAAACATGCCCCTGCAATGTAGAACAGCAGAAAGTGGTAAGAAATGAGCGAGACCGCCCATAGGTGTCTGCATACCCCCACCAACTGTCCCCCATGTGCACAACAGCAACAGTACATTAAAATGAAATGAAGAAACCTGTGTATTTGTTTTGTTTAAAAATCCGAGTGCAGCTAACCATAGGTGCGTGGGTGTGCCCATCGCTTAGCTACAGTTAAAGCAGCTTAAAAGGCTGAAGAGGATAACAAGAAAGATATGTGCAAATGAAGCAGCACAGCAATAGTGTAGTGGGCAGAGCATTCGCCTAACGAGCAGGAATTCCCAGTTCAAGTCCCACTGCAGCACAGTCTATTTTACATGGCAAAGCACGTTATAACGAATAGTTTTGTTGCAAAACCCACTAAATAACACACATTTACGAACTGGAGTACTGCAGGAAATGCACATGTGAAGTGTCAAGGCACTAGTAAGCAGGTTTAAGCACAAATAAGCAGTAGTAAGCACAAGTAAGCATGTTTAAGTCTGTATGCACAGGGGTAAGCACTGCCTACACAGATTAAGCAATGTGGAAGCTGAGTATAAGAAACTGTAACAGGAAGGTAGCAGTGCTTACTGCCATGCAAACACGCGCACACCCACTTACAACTGCTGTAAAGTGCCTTAACCACGCAGTATCCAATGGCCTGTGTTATGCCCAGCAAAAAAAAAAAAAAGCCTCTGCAAGGCTCCAACCCAAGAGCCTGTATATTACAGTCACAGTAGTTAACCACTAAGCCATGATAGCAGTATATATGATTGAGGTTTCAACAAACATATCCTCACCATAGGAAAATCAGACTGAACAAGTAAAAGGAATCTATGTACTATGTGAAGTTGTATAACCTGCTACAAAGCATAAATATGTGAACTGGAGTACTGCAGTAAGCCCAGATGTGAGGTGTAATTTTAATAAAGTGTTGAAGTCCCCAGGACTCCATACAGTATACATACACATGAATCATAGATACCAGACACAGATATAACATGTAACAAATAATAAATCAATGCCAAACGAAAATATAATGCTAATTAAATATTAAACAATGCTAAGCATTGCACAGCTCAGCTTATTTGGTGTAAGCAATGTGTAGGCTGGCTAACTCAATCTGCCCAGTGGTATACCCCTTTAAGTAATGCCAAAATTACGTAAGCAGGTGTGCCCATAGCGTAGCCTTTTCAAAACCATCCAATCATGGGAAAGTGCGGGAAATCAGGCATATGTAAACCCCATAGTCGCGAATACTTCCCATAACTGGTTGCAGCTCCCTACTATAGGCAGAATGGCTGGAGTTGGGGAAAGCACTCAATTTAGAGCACAATGCTGGGGCACACAGGAGTCCAGATACATGATATGGCTCCTGGTAAAACATGAGCAGAGACTACTGCAGGGCCAGTACCAGTGTACTCAGTATAATTTGGAGGCCTGGGACAGTCTCGCCTGTGACCTCAGCAGTGCCACTGGTATCCCCTGGACTGGTAAGCAGGTCAGGCATCACCATGCTGACCTGAAGCAGTTAAGGGGGGGATCTCTTAGAGAAGTGGATCCAAGAATCAAGGCAGATGGCCAATGCCCCAGCACTGAGTAAGTACCCATTCTACTATGTAGATAATGATTGCTTGCTTGTGGATACTATGGATAGGTAATGGCTAAATATCACTGTACATCTCTGACAGCTGCAGAAGAGCAGGCTGCAAACCAGCAAGCCCATGCTGCTAAGCTGCAAAGGCTGCATTGTGAGGCATGTTAGTAATAATCATGCATGTACTGTCATAACAAATAAATATAACAGTTCTAGAAAGTGTTGTACCAGTATAAAATGTATTGTGTATGGGATGTGGCCTCAAGCTAAATGCCAAAAAGTGCATAGCTATTCCCTTTGGAAATAACAAAGTACCTACAAACTACCACATAGGTGGTAGTCCCCTAAATACAGAAAACGTAATAAGGGATCTGGGGACCCAAGTAGATAATAATCTCTCCTTTAATAATCACATTACCAAAGTGGTTAGAAAATCTTTCAATGTGGCCCACCTGATCACAAAAGGGTTTGCATCCAGATCAAAAGAGGTCATTGTTCCCCTCTACTCATCACTCATCAGACCCATCATAGAGTACAACGCCTCATTTGGGATGTACCTTACAAGACACCTGCAACAGCTGACAAGACCACAGAAGTACCTCACTAAGAGGATCACTGGCCTCAAACAGATGCCCTATGCATGTCGACTGAAGAAAATCCAGCTGTACTCTGTTGCATACCACCTGCTCAGAGGTGATCTCTGCTAGACATACAAGACCATGTCCAACCCAGAATTGATGGACATGCTCCACCTAAAGAAAACCTTATCCCCTCGAGCCACATGCTCTAGGGATCTAAACCTTACCACAACAATAAATAGGACATACTGGATGGATAAATTCCTGTCTCAGAGATTTCCCATGTTTTGGAACAAGATTCCAATCTACATTAGGCAGAGCTCCTTGCTAGCACTCTTCAAGAGAAACCTATCACTTGTGGCTCTGCTGCTGGACAGAGACACAGGCTAAGGGGCTAAGGAAAGCCAAGCCAAACTGCCTAGCCCTATAATATAAATGCCTTCTAGTACCTACCTATGAACCTATGTACTGAATAAACTAGACAATATGGCAAGAAGACTGTCATATAGGTAGTGTGGAAATAAGGTGTAATAATCTTGTGAATAAAAGTATAACCCCATTCTTTTATTATTTATATGTTGTTGCAGTGTTGCAGTCTATGAATAGTACTGTTGTATTAAGCAGTGTTACTCACACTGTTGAACACAGATAAAATGTGTAGGAAGTTCTGTGTAACAATGTTGGAAGTCCCAAGAGGTCATGTACTGGGATGTGAGAATGTTCAGATAATTAGACCCAATAACGTTCTGATCTGTCCAGCATGTCCAGATAAAGGTACTACATATCTATATATGTATGTATATATATATATATATGACTACACATATATATATAAACACACCAATATGTCCACCAATATGTATCATGGGCACAAGATGTTAACCCACCTGTATGATGTCAAGCTGGTATTGGTAACATATGCATTACAGTCTGGCTCCCATAGGAAATGTAAAATGTGGAAGCTATCAGTATCCCCAGGATACATATACACAGACACATATATGCAGATACAGATATACACATATATATTTACATAGATATAGATATACATGTGACTACACATACACACGCAGAGGTATGTACAGTAAGATACATATATAGAAGGTGCACAAAATATGGAACAGCCACTATGCCTACAGTTCACACCTGAACAACTGGACACTGTATGGGCCACCCATATAAATGACAATCATCTCCTGCAAAATATCCCCACAGAGCGGTCATCACACACAGGTTTGCAGTAATGGAAAACCTTTGTTTGTGTACTATTACAGTTCTATATACTGTTGCTACTGTAATTGGGATAGCCTTCACAGACATGGTGTGTGTGGGAGGTCACATCTGCTTTCCACATGTGTGCTATTGCCTACTGACAGACATCCTAAGGACATTATAGTAAAGTACCGCTGCTAGCACATACTGCCCCTGTCAACTGCAGCAGATATATTGGCCAATATGTGTGGACATTCTGACACACCCTGTACAGTCCAGAGGTATACACAGAACCCCTTAATGCAAAACATGTGTACCATGCCTGACAATATGGATGCTAACAGCCATGTAGATGGGTATAACACATAACTGGTATACATATGCCACCATAGGTTATGCAGTCACACATCCCTGTCTGGCCTTACTCGTAATAACCACTGGTACAGGGGTACCATGGTTACATACTACCCACAAGATATTGACATACATCTGTACAGCATCCCACTGCTCTGACATACATGACTGTTAAGGGATGCCTGGCAGCAGTACATCTGGCAAGTATCTGCACGACATCTCACTGGGTAAGTACACTAAGCAGCTAGGCATGTAACAATGCACTGTGCAGGCTACAGGCAGACTGGCTCAACACTGGCCTACATATCCTGTGGGGAAATGCACATGTACCTGCATATATAGCAGGCTGTACAGGCATGTCATGGCACAGGGTAAGATGCACCTGTGTGAAAGTGCATAACCACAACCAGTGAGAACACAGCCACAGCCACATATGGCAAGCTAGCATAATATTACAGTATATGGACTATCTGTTCAACACCATCATCATATGTGCCACTCACACACTAACCCTACACATACTGGGCCACTACGCAGTTTGGTCTGATGGCTGACTGTTGTATAGCCCTACAAACATGTAAGCCCATACAGTAATATACAGTGGAGCAGCATGTAACATCAGACAGGACGGGACCTAGGATGACGACAACTACCACAGTCTGTACACAGGCCAAGGTACATAATAACAATATACACATACTGTCGACATTCTCCATAAGTACACAGACCTCAATACTGTACAAACAACCACAGTATGTGCAGGTTATGTCATCAAATATAACCCCTACTGTACATAATGTGTAGCAGTCTGATATTTCACTGGCTTGTTATCAGATATGATGACAGTAATTATGGTATACAGCACATATGCACCTCTTAATGCATGACATATGTGCAAAGGTTGACTGAGTTGTGGCTGGAAGCACATACATAGGCAAATATTAACATGTTACTGTGATAACATCATACATTTACTGTTGTAACAAGGTTTGTTGCAACATATGTCCTATGAGGGATATGAAGTAAGTAACTGTCATGGCTTTCACCATCTACAGACTGCAATCCTCACACTACTTCCTGCAGTTTACAGATACATGTTCTGGGGGTAAGACATGACACCATAGGCACCACACACTGCCCAGTCTGCAGATGACCCTACAGATGGGGAGTCCTCATAAACATGCAACTGACATGGCAGGTATTAATACATGTAGGACACCCATATCAGCACACACCCTGTTAAACCAACATTACTCCAAATGCAGTATAGCAGCACTTAGTCTGTAGTCAGGTCAGGCACATCTCCCTCCTGTGTGTTGGCCTGTTTCCACAGTGTATGTTGATAGAGATAAATCCCCACTCCATCTGAGATGCTGTTTGCCAAACAACAGAACGAGTTCCTGTTCACAGTGAATGAAAAGGACCAACACAAACATGATGTTCCTAGATATTGGAGTGTGATTCCATGCAATTGGCTATGGGAATGTTACCACAGCTGTTCCACATGCAATCAGCTAGGGGAGGGCTGCAATTCGTGCAGAGACCATGAGCTGATCATGAGCATTACCTAAAATACACATACTGCTGCCTAAGAAAAGCAGGTATAGGTGTCCACATCCACCAGTGAAGGGAGTGAGAGAGGCAGACAGAGACATCGACAAGTCAGGGAGGGGTGGGAGAGTAAAACCTAAGCATGTTTGTGTCACACACCTACCAGCACAGGGCATCAAACCCCTGATGACTATGTAGTGCTATCACAGTCCTATGCAGTTGTTGGATGCACCACATAGGTTACATGTTGTGGAGTCTGCAGAACATATATGTAATGGTGAGTGCCATCTGCAACAGGGATATGGTAGCTATATGGCAGGTGATGTACACGTGCCTGTCCACATGAACAGGTGCCAGTGTCAACACACCCACACTGTTACGGGGATGCACACACATTGACATACATTCCAGGGCCAGGGATACAGCTCATCACTAGTGAAATTGCCACAGCACATTACTGTGCAAGTATCACATGCACCACATGGGTCATACAGAGGTTGTATGGGCAAATGAGGTGTCTAACATCAGAAAGCATGCTTCAGTATGCCACTGGGGGTTGTAGTGAGTGTGGATGTGATCATATGCATCATACAACACACACAAAAACACAGGGTGCCAGTACTGACATTCATGGGTGCATTTCTGCACAGGTATGTGGTGGTCGACTGTGCCAGATGGCTGTACAAAGCTAGGTGATGGGTATACCTTGGCATCAGGCCACATGGGGATACCTTGGCATAAGGCCTGTGGTTTCTGCATTTACCCACACATTTGGATATTGTATCCATCATCTAGTCACCTGGGTGGCTATTGCATGTGGCCAGTGCTGTGCATAGTTTGTCATGTGTGTGTTCCCTAGTCCATGACATGGACAGTGTCTGGGATGTGCACACCTCCCACATGCATGTACAGTGATATATGGAACTGTAACTAGAGTGTCGGGCCCATGTTGTGTACACAGATTATCATCAGATGTGCCAGTCCTGGCCACCTATGGCAGGAACTGGTAATGGACAGCAGGTTAACCCTGCACCTACATTAATAGCAAGCTAATGGCATTCCCTGGTATCAGTGGCATCTGTCCATACAGGGCATGTTTTCAGGCATGTTATGTCCTTTGTGGGTCATGTGATGGCACCACAGGTGTTCAGTGGGGAGCATGGGGAGGGTGCACTGTGTGCATGTATGTGCCTATTGGACAGAGTGCCATGCCCTCTGTAATCACTCCATAGTTACTGTCAGTCACCAATATGCAGTGTACTACACACACATTGGCAGTTGCCTCACCGTATGTGACATGGGTTGAGAGTGTGCTCTGGGTTATACTGGGGTTGCTAACTGTGATTGCCTGGCCATGATGTCACATGTATGGGTATGGATCTGCACCCCAGCCTCTTGGCTATTTCACATCTGTTATCCCTGTACAGTGGACATTGTGATATAGGGCCACCATAAAGGACATCTGCAAATCCCACCCCATATTGGGCCCAGGTGTCACACACTCACCTGTCATGCCAGGGACTTGAACCCCTACTTAACTAGTTTATTACACTATAGCACTGTGCAGTTACAGTACGCACCACGGCGATTACTTGCATACTTCTTCCCCAAAAGTGTATTTCACATTGGATGACATCAGCAGGACTGCCAAAATAGGCCATTGGACATGTAATGAGTGTGACTAGCCTAAAATGCATTGCTCTCCACACAGTGAAACGCACACAAAACATCCACAACCGACATGTGTGGATATAGAACCCCTAACAGAGGTCTATATCACATTACAGCAGTATGCAGTTATGGCACGCGCTGTGGAGATTACTGGGCTACATTTTTTCCAGAGGTGTATTTCTAGGTGGATGGCATCAGCAACCTTGCCAAAGATGAGCATTTGAATTGTAGGGAGTGTGACTACCCTAAAAAGCCTTGCTCTCTACACAGACAGACACACACTTGCCATGTCTGGGATTAGAACAGCTACCTAACTAATGTATCATACTGCAGCAGATCACAGTTACAGGACATGCTAGGGAGATTACTGGGCTACAGCTATCCAGAGGTGTATTTCTAGGTGGATGACAGCAGCAGCTTTGCTGAAGATGAGCATTTGAATTGTAGGGAGAGTGACTACCCTAAAAAGCATTGCTCTCTACACAGACAGGCAGACACACACAGAGTTGCTATGTCTAAGAATTGAACCCCTACCTAACTAGTTTATCACACTACAACAGTACGCAGTCATGGGATGTGCCACAGAGATTACTGTGAACCAACCTTTCCAGGGATGTATTTCTAGGTGGATGACATCAGCAGCCTTGCCAAAGTAGAGCATGCAAATTGTATGGAGTGTGACCACCCTAAAAAGCACTGCTGTCTACACAGACACTCACACAGTTGCCAAGGCTGTGGTTAGAACTCCTGCCTAACTAGTTTATTACACTACAGCAGTACGCAGTTATGTGACGTGCCACTGAGATTACTAGGATAAAGCCATTCCAGGGATGTATTTCTAGGTGGATGACATCAGCAGCCTTACCAAAATAGAGCGTTTCAGTTGTATGGAGTGTGACCACCCAAAAAAGCATTGCTCTCTAAACAGACAGACACACACACACAGTTGTCAAGGCTGGGGTTAGAACTCCTACCTAACTAGTTAATCACACTACAGCAGTATGCAGTTATGGGACAGGCCATGGAAATTACTGGGCAACAACCATTCCAAGGATGTATTTCTAAGTGGATGACATCAGCAGCCTTACCAAAGTAGAGCATTTCAGTTCTTTGGAGTGTGACCACCCTAAAAAGCATTGCTGTCTACACAGACAGACACACACACACACACACACACACACACACACACAGCTGCCAAGGCTGGGGTTATACCTCCTCCTTAACTAGTTTATTACACTACAGCAGTATGCAGTTATGGGACATGCCACAGCAACTACTGGGATGCAGCTCTCCCAAAGGTGTATTTCACAGTAGATGACTTCAGCAGGCTTGTCATAGTGGGGCTATGGGGAGGGAAGTGTGTGTGTGCATGGGCCATAACCCATTCATCTAGGGGTTGACATGCCACATGTGGGCACATCCTGGGTCATATTCCACAGGTACGTGTGTACAGCTGCTAGATGACTACTTCCTTGAGCAGTCATGTTGCACAGGTGGCACGTGCACCATGTACTCTGTAATGCTGACAGATACTGGTGGCTAGTATCTATAGTGTGTGACATCAGACCCTCATGTGGTTGTGCCCCTTTGGCTGTGTGCTGGGTGGGAGAGCCCTGGATGGCTCCTTGTCACAGTCACCCTCTTCCACACATCTATGTATGTCTACCTTTGGCTTATTATAGTGTGTTGTCCTTACATATATGCCTGTATTCTTATCCACAGTGTGTGCAAAGCATGTGTGGTGCATGCTGAGGAGTGTCTGCACTAACATTTGCAGCTGCCAGATATGTCTGGTCCACTGGTGTTTGCAGACATGGCCTTCATGTGTTTGTATGTGGGCATTACCAGTATGGCCATCTGTACTGAATGTGTGGATAGAGTCCAGGTAGTTTGTACTGCAGTGCTGACCTTTGTGTTGTACACATACAACGCATGATGTCTCTGCAGGGTATCCATCGGTCATTTGGCATGGACTGTTACTACATTTCTGCATGGGATAGGGGGTCACACCTGACTATTTCTACATTTCTACACAAGATTTGGGAGGCACACCTGATTGGTACTATATTTCTATGTAGGGTGGGGGGCACACCTGACTTTTTCTACATTTCTACATAGGATTGGGGGGGCACAACTGACTGTTACTACATTTCTACATAGGTGGGGGGCACACCAGTCTATTTCTGCATTTCTACACAGGATTGGGGCAGGGCACACCTGTCTGCAACTACATTTCTAAGTCAGATGGAGAGGCACACCTGACACTTGTACACATTTGCTAGGACTGTACTGGCATGTCGGATACTCCATTTCGGTCTGTAGTCTTACCTATCGTGCTGGCTAGAGGCATACCAGTGTACTACAGATCTTAGCTTTTAATTACATACATATTAGTTTCTGACTTCCTACCCTTCAGAACTGACATCCCACTGCCTAACCTGCTGTAGTCTATGTAGGCCTGGGGGAGGTTACCCAAAGGCCTCATTCAGAGGCCATAGCACAGCCTTTGTTTGTGTTTGTCTACATCTGTCCTGCTGGCAGTGACTGTTGGGTATGTGACCCCCCTGACTGGCACGTGTGAGTCACTTACCTTGTGGGTGTTCCAGTATTGAGGGTGGTGCTGCAGGGCTGCCTATCTCAGATGCACATAGTACACTCACTACACATGGTTAGGCACAGGTAGTGTAATGTTTGGCATCCCATTTACTGTGTGTGAGAGTCAGAGATAGGTGTTATTCCCTGGGTCCCTCCTGTGTCAGTGTATGTGCTATGCATTGCCTCTTTGCCAAGGCCAGGACATACTGGGCATGCCTCCTTCTGCCTACTGGAGCAGACTCAGGTTGTTTCTCCTCAAGTCACTCTGTGCCTGTGCAGGCTTTGGCAATGGTAGGGGGCTGTGTGGCCCTGCCCCATGCTGTTTCCACAGGATCATATTGTGTAGCATGACACATACAAGGACAATTTGGGTACATGTTGCTGTTAAGTACTAAAAGGCTCCATCGGATGTGTCCAGGCACCGGAACCATGACTTGAGCATCCCAAACACACACACTACTATAATTCTGGTCTGTGCTTGTGTCTCATTATGGAGTTCTTGTGAAGACGATATGTGACAACTGTAGAACCTAGTGGATGTAGATTCACCGATAAACACCGCTCGTACACAGGATGAAGAATATATAAAAATCATCTTTAATTCCACAACAAATGTTACACAGGTTAAGCGCTTTCAACTGGTTGATCCAGTCTTCCTCAGAACAATGTAATAGTGCATTTCAGATAGTTAAATAGTATTGAACTTCATGTAATTAACGAAAAACCGCCAAAACCTTTAAAGCTATATACATCTAGTTCGTTTAAACTCATGCATATAATATGTTATTCACTATTAGCTTAATCATCACTTCCTTACATGAAAATATATAGCTGCAGTACTGATACATATAAATACACACTATACATTTTAAATGAACGTTTCAGATGATAAAACTGTACATGCTGCAATACTGTATGTACTCCATCTGAACTGCATTCTTCCCATTCATCTACAATATAAAAAGTCCCTATAGTGGTGTGGTGAAATATATTCATTTCTGTTTGATTAATAAAAACTGTCCTTGGAATTATATATAAATGTTCACAAGAATGTATATATCTAATAACTTTCTATGATGATATATTTAAATATTACAATGTATAAATTCATAGCTAAGTTTTTACAAAAATATTAAATGAAAAAAGATGATAATAGTAATAGCTACAATATCATAAACAACTAATAATACATAATCATAATTATACTGTTTCAAAATATGATATATATGAATCAATAAATATGTTAAAAATTGTTTTAAAAATTATTTAAAATCGTATAAATTATTATGAAAGAACTAATAAAGGTTTAATGCTGATAAATTCATTAAGACCTGGTGGTCTAGTGGCATCTGTGTACATCTGCCATCTACTTTCATGAGATGCCAGTGTCATTTTCCAATTTCCTATAAATGGTGTACACATCACCTGATCAATAATGGCAAATTCAAATCTATGATCTTTCCCTCTTTCAGATATATGTCTGTAAAGTGCATTTTTTGTATCACATTTCTGAATTTTGTACATATGTTCATATATTCGTCTTTTTAGTTGCCGTTCTGTTTTTCCTATATAATAGGCTGTGCAGGCAGTGCAGGTTGCCAAATAAACCACCTGTTTGGTGTTGCAAGTGCCTGTCCTAAACTTGATTCTAGTACGATTGATGTCATCTAGTTGTATATTTTTGGCCTTGTTGATATACCTGCACTGATTGCATCTACCACATTTAATGGTACCTTTATATCTGTCCATTCCTCCTGATATGTAACTAGCTCTCTCTAATATTCTTTTTAAGTTAGGGGCTATTTTGTAAACACATTTCAGAATAATTCCTAGGTGTTCCCCTAAATTTTGTGTCGTAATAATATCCCAATGTCTGTATAAAATCTCCTTGATGGCACTTGTGTATGGTGTGTAAGTTAATACACAAGCTCTTCCGAAATGCTCCTTGTGATGATTATCGTTGTTAAACAAATCATCCTTATCCATACTAGTGATGTCAATATCAAAATTTCCTAATAATGGTGGGTACTTCTTACCCCATTCCTTATATACATATTGTGTGACATCCTTTAACATATTTTCAGGATATCCACGGTTACGGAATCAATGATATAACAGATCAAGTTCTGTCTTCACACCTTCCTCTGTGGATGACATCCTTGCTACTCGAATGCATTGTCCCTTAACCACATTATGAAAGACATGGGGAGGGCGATTGCTAGAATAGTGAATGTAATCACTGGAGAAGGTTGGTTTCCTATAAACTTTGGAAATAAAACCTGTCTCATCCTGGCCCACTAAAATGTCTAAATATGGTATATTGACCTGACTAAAACTGTAGGTAAATTTCAAAAACTCCGTGGTATCATTGAGAAAGTCCATGAATTGTCGTAATCTATCAGTAGATGCCTTCCATATAATAAAAATGTCATCCAAATATCTACCATAGAAGACAATATCTGAGTAATATTCACTTTTAAAAAGATACTCGGACTCCCATTCCAACATAACTAAATTAGCAAATATGGGAGCACATGATGCTCCCATAGCAACCCCCTTAGTTTGTCGGAAAAACTCTCCTTGGAAAGTTATGTAGTTGTGGTCCAGAACTAGAGCCATCATGTCACATATAAGACATATCTTGTCCCAATCATATCCTGAATGTTTCCTAAGGCTATTGGAAAAAAACTCCAAACCTATGTCCTTAGGAATGCTGGAAAAAAGATCCACAACGTCAATGGTAAGGAAGATTAAATTGGGTCTCCATATGTCCTTAGTAAGTTTTCCCAAAAAATTCCAAGAGTCCTTCATGATGTGTGGAATAACTTTGTAAATATGTTTGAGCCATCTATCTATCAATTTACCTATGTTATAGGTTTTAGACTTAGATCCAGACACTATGGGTCTAAATGGAGGATTGTCAACAGATTTGTGTACTTTAGGAATACCTACAATCTTGGATAAAACTGGATGATCCTCTTTCAGAAATTTGTACGTATCATTGGTAATTCTGTTGTCTATAAGGTATTCTTCTATGGTTAAATCAATCCTCTTGTGTCCTATGTTGATTTGGTTAATGGAAATATTTTCATAGTTGCCTGATCCATATAGGAGGTCGTGTATACTGGAATTATACTCACTAGTGTAGTAGAAAACTATACCTCCCCCCTTGTCTGGCTTCATGATTCTCACTTCTTTGTTACGCATAACCTGATTCAGACATTCCCTTTCCTTGATGGAGAGATTGTCAGGGATGGTCCCCCACTTCTTTTTTCTCTGTTTGTGGTCCTTGTATAGCCAATATATATCTTTACAAACTAACTTCTCGAAATTGTTTATTTGTACATTGGTAGTTGGAATGTAAGTACTTTTCTTCTTCAGATCTGTACCTGCTATGCCAATAGTTTTCGGTATACTACTCTCATTGTTATTATGGAGTTCTTGTTGAGGTGTGTGTGTGGATTTCTGATGGGTGTCATCAGCCATGATAACAGTGTGTATCCAGCATCCCCCACTAGGTGACAGTGAGGGATGTCCCCATTGACAAATCTCTGGTATAGCTACATCAGATGCCAGATGTGGGAATTGTGATAGCTTCCTGGGCAGCAAGCACACACATTCATTATTATGCCCTGGGCATCACACATGACTTGGCAGTTGATGGAGGGGAAGCCCTTGCAGTTGATGTAGACCCTACCCTGCTCACCAGGAGGTGCTTTGATACATATGTGCATGCGGTCTATTGTACCCACTACCTCAGGGTATTCTGCTATTTGGTGGAACAGTTGCATATTGCTGGCCCACGTCTCACAGGTGTTGGGGAAATATACATGCTCACGAATCTGCTGACATGGCATCCAGGAACTGGTGGAGTACTCTGGATGCTGATGCCTTTGAAATCCCCATCATATCCCCAGTTGGCCTTTGGAAGGTACCTGTAGCTAGTATTCTTAGGCCTACACATACCTTGGTATCCACTGGGATGGGTTACCCTCTGTTAGTTCTGTGTGTCAGGCGTGGCCAGCACAACTCAACAATTTGCTGTAGGATGTCCCCGTCCACCCTATAGTGCTCCACTGTCTCCAGCTCGTAGCCCCTGGTAGGTTACCCTGGGTCTGTACACTCTTCTTCGTCTCCTCATTGTGGGTTGGTTGACAGCATTCACATCCTCACTACCCTCAGCCTCTTCCACAAGTTGTATGATAGCTGTTACAGCCCCTATCGTTTTGCTGTTGTGAGTTTTAAAAGTTCCCGCTTGTGTACACCGGTGATGTAGAGCGTGGGAAAAAACAGAGGGGAAGGTGCTTGCTTAGTTTATAGTAGTGTTCTGGGCTGGGCCGGTATAATGCTGTGTAATTGGCTGATACTGATACATTTCACTGCCAGCTAAGTTAGCTCTCCTTGATTACCTTCCTACTGCTGTTTTCCTTCCCATTGCCTTCCTGTTTAAGCCCGTGTGCGCGCCGCGCAGAGTGCTCAAATGTGCATATTGGTGCTATTTCCTGATTTCACCTCTTTTTTTCTTCCTGTAAAACCCAGTGTGTAGCACGTATACACGCTTAGGCTTTGTTAAGAGTGCTAAGTAAATTTAGACACACACCCTAGCTTAGCTGTGGAAAGCTAGGAGCAAACACGAGCCACAGGGCTCCAATCCGCTTACAGTATGCCTGACACACACCCCTATGATGTCACCTAACTCCTAGGCTTTCACCAAGCTATTCCTACTCTTACACTGTTGGGACCAGACTAGCATGCTGGGGAAAACTGGGATTCAGTATCATTCCCCTCATTTGCATAGGATTGCCTGCTAATGCATAGTTACATGTCTCACACTGAGCCCTCCCCCCTTAGCAACCACAACTCTCTGGCCATGTTGTCGTCTGCCTGCCATTGACTTGCATGGCAGAATAGTGATTTTAGTTGGACTGATAATTTTAGGTTTATTTTATTATTTTCCCCCCGATCCCGTTTGTGGGCTGCTGCTCTACGCTTAAACAGACGAGATCGGCTAAAAAAAAATTAAAAGTTAATTTTTGTCTTTTGATTTATGTTTGCAATGCCAATGGCCTTATACTTGGCCACTGGCATGCTTATTACATGATATGCAGCCTTTATTTGGAGCTGTCATAGCTCCGTTTTGGATTTTGCAGAAATGTACTCCGTTATTAACTGAGTACATTTCTACACTTAGTACTAGTCTTGCATGGACTGTTGCAAGATTCCTGGATTGGAAAATCACCTCATTTGCATGAATTTCACCTGCAAATTGTGTGATTTGCATACCAGGGCTTAGTCCATGCAAGATTAGTGCAGGAGCGCTCGTGCACGCCTCTGCAGGCTGTTTCTGGATCGCACAGCAGACATATTGCCTGCTTGAGCTCCTGCACAAATATATGGCCATTGGCATGAGAAATAGTTGCAAAATTATAAAACAAAACCTTTTTTTTTTTGGCCGACTTCAGCTGTTTAAGCATAGGACAGCGGTGCACAAAAGAGGATCGGCCTGAAAATAAGAAAAAAAGTTGGAAATAAGCTTTTAAACCCAAATCAGCATTTTGCCATAATAGTCAATGGCATGCATAAGACAACAATACCAGGGAATAGTGGTTGCTAAGGGGGAAGGCGTTATGAGTGTGGTAATTATAAATTAGCATTCTGTTTTATACAAATGAGGGGATTGATAGTGAATCACAGATTTCCTCTCCGTGTTAGCTTGCACCCAACCATGTAGGTGCAGCAACACCATTGTATAAGTATACGTATAACAGGTGGATGACCTCCTAAGGGGGAGTGTCATGCATACTGTAAGCTTATTGGAGCTCTGTGGCCCGTGTTTGCCCTTAGTTAAGCACAGCTAAGGAAGGGGTTGTATCTGAGGCTGCCTAGCAGTGTTTATATTGCCTAAATGGGTCTGCACTGCACACCAGGTTTTAAACAAAAAAAAAAAACTGAAATAGTTCTGTTCACATCTGAGCACTGGGTATGCATACCATGCCACAGGGCTTAAACAGGAAGGCAATGGGAAGGGAAAACAGCAGTAGGAAGGCAATCAAGGAGAACTAGCATAGCTGGCAGGTGAAATGTGTCAGAATCAGCCAATTGCACATGGAGCAGTCTAGCACACTACTATAAACTATGCAAACACCTTCCAGTCTGTTTTTTTTCCCACAAACTCTGCACCACTGGTGTACACAGACTGGGGAAATTTTACCTGACAAAACTAACAAAATGTTAGGGGCTGCTGTTGCTCTCATACATCAATATGTGCAAGAGCCTGAGGGTGTTAAGGATGTGAATGCTGATGACTAACCCACAGTGAGGAGAAGGAGAATGTACAGACCCAGGGTATCCTACCAGGGGCTACATGAGCTGGAGATAGTGGAGCGGTATAGGGTGGACAGGGACATTCTACAGCAAATTGTTGATCTGTGCCAGCCACACCTCACACACACAACCAACAGAGGGGAACCCATCCCAGTGGATACCATGTTATGTGTAGGCTTAAGAATACTAGCCACAAGTACCTTCCAAAGGGAAACTGGGGATATCATGGGGATGTCACAGGCATCAGCATCCAGGGTACTCCACTAGTTCCTGGATGCCATGTCAGCACATGCCGGTAAGCACATATATTTCCCCAACACCCATGAGGTGTTGACCAGCAATATGCGTCTCTTCCACCAAATAGCAGAATACCCTGAGGTAGTGGGTGCTATAGACTGCATGCACATACACATCAAGGCACCACCCGGTGAGCAGGGTAGGGTCTACATAAACTGCAAGGGCTTCCCCTCCTTCAACTTGGCAGGTCATCTGCAATGCCCAGGGCATTATCTTGAATGTGTGTGTGCTGGCAGCCCTGGAAGCTATCACAACTCCCACATCTGGCATGTGACAAAGCTCTACCAGTCATTTGCCAGTGGGGACATCCCATATGGCCACCTATTGGGGGATGCTGGCTACGCACTGGAGCCGTGGCTGATGACACCCCTCAGAAATACACACACACCTGAACAAGAACTCCATAATGAGGCAAACGCACAAACCAGAATCATAATAGAGCATGTGTTTGGGATGCTCAAGTCACGGTTCCACTGCCTGGACATATCTGGTTGAGCCTTGCAGTACTCTCTAGCTACATGTGCACAGATTTTCATAGTATGTGCCATGGTACACAATATGATCCTGTGGAAACAGCTGCAGCAGGAAAAGCATGGGGCATGGCCACACAGCCCCTCACCATTGCCAAGGCCATCACAGGCACAGAAGGACTCTGAGGAGGAACTACATGAGCCTGCCCATGTAGGCAGAGGGAGGCATGCCCAGTATGCCTAGGCCTTGGCAAAGAGAGAGTGCATAGCACATACACTGATACAGTAGGGACCCACGGAATGACACCTCTCTCTGACTCGCACACACAGTAAAAGGGATGCCGTACTTGACACTACATGTGCTTTACCATGTATAGGGAGTGTACTATGTGCATCCAACATAGTCAGCCCTCCAGCACCATCCTCAGTACTGGCACAGCCACAAGGTAAGTCAGTCTTCCTATCAATTGCTGAATGGAGTAGTATATTCTGATAGTTTTATCTATGGTATGGATGTGATCATTCAAGGGAATGAGCTGGCTGAATGGGATGGCAGCAGATAGTGGACACCTATATGGGCAGCATAACATCCATAACAAATACTGGTGTCAACATATTAGGCAGTTCCAGACAAGGTGACAAATCCCACTGCAGTACATGTGGTAGCCCAAATGTGTGTCCATAAGACACATATATGCATGTGAGTGAGGATCTCATACCCACCACCAGCCTCAGTCAGCAGGACAGGTGTAGATGACCATACAGAAAGGCTGGGCTAAGGCCTCCAATTGATGGCAATGGTTAACAGCCCCCCTCCAGACCTACACAGACAGAATACAATAGGTCTGGTGGTTGTATGTTAGTTCTGAAGGGTAAAAAGTCTGAAACTGAAATGTAGATCAATAAAACCTAAGATCTGTACTCCACTGATATGCCTCCAGTCTGCATGATAGGTCAGAATGCAAAATGAAATGGAAGCCAGCAGAGTACCTGAAATACCAGTACAGTCATAGCAAATGTTTAAAGTCATCAGGTGTATCCCCCCACAATCATATGTAGAAATGCAGTAACATGTAAGTGTGAGGTGTAATAGTGGAGCACGGATTACCTGAGCTGGCCCAGTCTACAGGATAGATTGTTGCATGTGTACAATATACAGGGGTCCATGTGTTAGGTTGTCATGTGTTCAATATTGTGTGGAAGTGGTCAGCATGTAGGGTTGTCTCTCAGTGGCCTATGGGCAGTACTGTGGATGACAGGGCCATATTCCGACAACTGCGGTGCCAACTGCAATGCTTCTCAGCAATACCCATGTCAGCAGTCATCCGTACTCATTGTCCAGATGTCAATATCTGTCACCGTCTGAAAGATGGACATGCCATGAATGTGGGCCCATACATACACACAGTACACAGAAGGAAGTACCCTAGACAGAGTGCATAAAATGTAACTGTCAACTGCACACAACTTTGGAATTGTACATGCACGTTAGCAGCACATTAGTTGTCTATGTAGTATGGAATACTGATGTCTGGACAATCACTGGCAGACCACAAAAGGCACAGTTATGAAGTAATGAGAGACTGCCTATGTTCCTGGACAAGGCAGCATAAGGGGAATGTCCCAGGTATATATGTGAGTCAGCTGCAAGTAGCTTCCATATCACACATGCACTCAGCTCACCCAGCGTCGGCCACAGGTTTATCACAGGTTAAATCCTTGCTGTTGGGAATGAGTACAGTATGACCCCATTTCTGTATGGGAATACCCACAGAATGCAGCGTGCTGAAGAGGTGTCCTATGCAGGTGTGTCCCTAGCTGTAAGCAGCACCCTGCCTGCATCCAGACCAATGGCTCAGTATG
This sequence comes from Protopterus annectens, assembly GCF_019279795.1. Classification (NCBI taxonomy): domain Eukaryota; kingdom Metazoa; phylum Chordata; order Ceratodontiformes; family Protopteridae; genus Protopterus; species Protopterus annectens. Next base: position 749,294,757 of record NC_056739.1, on the reverse strand, counting down.
TACAGGAACTATTGCCATTAATACCTCACACTTTCCGTGTCACCCCAGGGGAATCAACTCACTCGCAGCCAGGGAATGTAGGAGTGACAGAATGCACTGGCCTGCTACAGATGGCCTGCATCACTACCAAATGCCCTACAGTCCTCTTTCAAAAGCCAGTGCCTCACCCATAGTGCCAATGTATGGTATCTCATGGAGTCCCAACTAACAAACTAACACAGTCAACAGAATACAACTGCAAGGCCGTGTTGACTAATCCTTGTAGCATGCCCCCCATGTCCTACTGCATGAACTGTGGACCAATCCATAAGTACCGCTGGGATGAAGGCCCAACTATAGGGATACTTCCCAGATATTGCTCGCATAATGTTAGGGCAAGGATAGGATAACAGAGTGGTTGGGTGTTGATGCATGGACGTCATGGAGTGTGTGAAGTCTGAAACTCTGATGTGTGCCCATAGTACCTCTGCCTGCAAACCCAGTAATGGGTGGCTACAAACCTGCTTGTAAACCACAATGTGAAGGGGACTGACCAGATATATGAACACTGCTTCTGGGTAACCTGGGTGAATCTGTACAGCTGAGAGGTATGGCCACAGCAGGATATGGCCATTCTATTAAGTCGCTATATGTGCAAGAAGGGGATCCTCAGCCACCATACTACCAAGGTGCTGGACCATTTACACAGACCCATCAGCAAGTGTCTGTAGCTACCCTTCCAGAATGGCAAGAGTGTGCAAGAATGTGTAGGCTGCGGACCACAATACTGGACTCAGCTTCATTCATCTTGTATTTCCCAGTAAATAACTGTGAGCAAATAATTATATCTGTCAGTAGTCGAAGACATAATACATCACAGTGTAAAACAGTACATATGTCTGAATATCTCTGCTAACACCAACCATGTAACACATGCAGCACAGACAGCAATAATTACAGTATCCCCCTATCTGTTGCACATTGTAACTCCATATTGTCAACCTGTCTACAGATATCCTGTAGAAACAGGTTGCTATCTGCAGGTTGAGAACACCAAACCCTGGACTGGAATACAACCCTACCTGAAATGGATTCACATATTCAATACAGAAGGTCATACTGGGCATGCTCATACACTTAGAGAAATGAAGCCCATGTCTGACAACACAGTGGACTATACATATCTGTCAGTCACAGATGTCTGTGCACACACACCACATTGCACACCATTCATGCTTTACACACACACATTGGATATGAATACTCACGCATATCCAAGGCCAGCACACTATATGTCAAACATACACACACACACACACACACACACACACACACACACAGATGTGGGGAAGACAGACACAGACAGTGACAGATAAAATTCCATTATGATGCCTGTCTCACCCACTACACATCCAATTGGCCAATATCACATGATGTGCTGATGTCAATCACTGTAGACATTCCTTTTGGTAGCCCTCAGCCCTATAGTCTCTGTGGTGCTTGTGATAACTGTGTAACACAATAGTACAAATCAGTATTCATGTAGCATTTATATACTCAGACCTGTCAAATGTAAAGTTGTGTGTGACTGAGTGTGTGTGTGTGTGTTTCCAGAGGAATGATTTATGGCCCATTCTCAAACACAGCACTTCTCATTGCCCAGGTTAGCACGCCTGCTGATGTCAGTCACCTTGAAATAAACCATCAACCAAATCTCAGCCCTATAAGCTCCATTGTGCTTGCGGTAACTGTGTAATACTGTAGTGTAGCAAGCTAGTTGGGTAGGAATTCTAATCCCAGACATGGCAACTATGAAAATGTGTGTGTTTGTGTGTAAGAATGTGTTTGTCTTTGTTGACACCTGATTTTGTGGTCATTCACACTTACTGCACTTCCCTTACCCCTCCTTTAGCACTGCAGCTGATGTCACTCACCTTCAAAGATACATTTGGACAACTTTCCAACATATAAGCTCCATGGTGCTTGTGATAACTCTGTAACACTATACCACCAATGCATAGCTAGGTAGGGGTCTGAAACTCCATACTGGCAAGTGTGTGTGTGTGAGATCAGTATCCTGTGGGGGGGGTTGGTTTGGTTTGGTTGTGTGTGTTAAGGATTCTTAGATTTGGTGTGTTACCCATGTTCCATTTTAGTCTCATGGTAGCATACTCTGAGGATTGTAGTCGCAATGGTAACGTGACTGTGTACATTGACTGATTTATGCGATTTGATTGGTATTAAGATTGGGTGTGGTATGCATTTTCTGCCTGGTGTCTGTTACCATGCCTGTTACATGCCTATAGTGCTCACATTTGTACTTCCCCCCATAGGTAAATTGCTAGTGTTGTGGCAGTCTGCCTGTAGTGTAGATAGTGCTTAGTGACATGCCTAGCAGCTCAGTGTATTTACCCTAGTGTGATGTTATGTCCAGATATTTGTCAGATGTACTGTTGCCTGGCCACCATACATGTTGTGTATTTCTGACAAAGCAGTGGGCTGATGTGTGAAGATGTTTGTCACTAACTAGTGTGAAGTATGTGGCTTGGGGACCTTTGCTCCTCCAGTTAGTATGTGTTAGGACAGACAGGAGGGTGTGAATGCATCAACTGTGTGAGCTTATCTAGTCCAGTATTGTTGATATATCCCCATTTTCATGACTTTAAACATCCCTTTAGTGCAAGAAATGTGGAACAAGCCTGACAAAGGCATTCTGTGTATACCTCCTGACTGACTAGATTGTTTGACTGTCCATGTTTATTGCTCATATTTCTTCTGTATTGCACAGGATCGTTGCAGATTTTTATAGTACTCTCATAGTACTACTATGATGATTTTGTCTGTCTGTCCACTACATGTCATGGGTATATGTTTTATATATATATATATATGTATATATAGAGAGAGAGAAATATATACCTATATATAGCTATATATATATATATATATATATATATATATATATATACCTATATATATATATATATACCTATATATATATATATATATATATATATATATATATATATATATATATATATATATATATATATATATATATATATATATATATATATATATATATATATATATATATATATATATATATATATATATATATATACCTATATATATATATATATATATATATATATATATATATATATAGATATATATATATATATATATATATATATATATATATATATACCTATATATATATATATATATATATATATATATATATATATATATATATATATATATGCATAAACATATATCTATATCCTTTTATGTGTAAACATGAGTGTTGTATATACCTTCTCATATGTATCCCACCATATTAATCTATGTGTAGATTTACATATAAGAACATGACTGATTCAACACTATTTTCCCTTGCAAGTACTAAACAATTGTAGTAGTCAAAGCAGTTGTTCACCACTATTCAGTATGTGTATTGAATGATATATTTGAAAAAACAATAGACTTTTTCACAGCTCAGATGGCTTAGTGGTTAACTTCTGTTGCTATAGTGTACAGGGTCCTGGGCTCAAGACCTGCAAGGGTTGTTTATTTTGTTGCTAGGTAGAGCAAGGCCTGTTAGATACAGAGTGGTTAAAGCAGTTTTGAGCAGCTTTAAAGGGGCACTATGTCAGATTTTTTGCTAGAGGAGTTTGTTTACATTGTAGTACTCTGTAAGTCACATGTTCACCTAGAGGCAAGATTTTCTAAGAGCCCTTTTGGCATACTGCAGGTCAGATTACAGAAACTCAGTGGAAGTTGTTAAAGGAAGTGCTTAGAACGTACAGTTCAAGTTTTCTTTTTGTATTCTCCTTCCCCCACTCCTGAGCAATTAGATTTGCTGAAAGACTGGATTTTACTCTGCTAGAGAGGCTATCTTGTCCCAAACAGACATGGAGCCTCTTTAGCAACAAAGTGATAGCTACTTTACTATGTACCTTTTTTAGCAAAACTGTGTCTAATAATTATTCAAGCCTAGGCTATTGTATTTTTCATGCTTGTTGCTACAAATCTTTTTCTCTACACTGGCAATTATGTTTCATGTGGTGTGTCATTAGTGTTGATTATTTGTATTTGTGTGTGTGTGTGTGTGTGTGTGTATTTGTGATGTAGCTGCGCTTTTATAATCATACAGATTTTCCCTCATTTTACAGCACATTATTGAATTAGACAATTTTGCCTTGCAAAGAAACATGTTGAGTAACAAATGTCCAAATAATTTAAAGGAGTAAAATATTTTTTTTCTTTTCTCTAAAGATGTCATGTATGTTTGGAACTGAATCCTAGTCAGTGTTCTAAAAATATTTTTTCATTAGCTGATGCTGTATGTTGTTCTTTGGAAATCACACCATAACGATTTGTCTAATAGTGATTAGTGATTCTATCCTACTGGATTTCTTTTCTCACTTTCTTCTGTCATTCATTGTGGTAAAATGTTTTCAACTATCACATCTTTCTTGAACGTTTGACTGAAGTACAGTTAGTTTACACTGATTAGCATTTGAAAGTTGAAGCTAAGGCAGTCTGTACATTTCCCCATATACTTTTCTGTACCATTCCTAGTATATTACAGTAGGTAATTACAAGGGTACTTTTACTCAGACAGTAAAAAGTAAGTGGTGCAACCAAAATCCCATGGCATCGATTACCCTGTATTTTGACAACTTACAGTAGCTATTTTTCCATGTATGTATGTATGCAACACATATGTTTATATTCATGTGGTTTAAAAACAATAGCTTCTACATGTGTTACTGACAGACTTGAAATTCTAGGCTTTCTTTGATGTCTATAAAGTTCAGGTATGCTATATATCTTATAAAGCAGGTCTTTTGGTGAAACTATGTATGCAGTGCACATAACTGTTTCAGTAGTGCACTACTGTCATTGTAACCTCATGTGTTACCTGCTAGAAAACAAACTGGCTAATTAATGGTCATTCAAAAGTCTATTAGATGAGAAGTATGCTCTCTTCGAACAGAGTATTCACTTGTGGTCTCCCCAAGTGATCAATTTCAAGGACCACTTGTCTTTGGTATTTACTTTTCTAATGTCAAGGCTGACATTAAGGGCTTGTAGTGTCACTATCTCACTGTCTCACTTCCAGATTTTTCAAGAAGGACTAGTTAACATCAATAAGTTGTGCCTGAAGCACACGCTAAAACTACATGCCAAGAAATGCAGCACTAGCTATGTCTTTAGCTGACACTGACTCAGTTATTAGGGACCTGAGCACTTTCACTGGCAATCAGTTATCCTTTGATTTGTAATGTACCCACTAATGTTAGGAAATCATTTTACCTAATCACCAGGGTGATTGATAGAGTATAATGTCCCCTTTGGTCTGTACTTGTTTATGCACATAACCTTGAGAGAGTGTATTGTTTTCTCATTACAATAAGCACATGTATGTCTTTCTGGAGATACCCAGACAGCCTTAAAGCACTTTGTCTTTTTTCTGTTTTCCTATAGACTCTGGAGAGGTAAACTCTGTCTAACCTGCATAGCTGCAAAGGATCCAGTCTACTGTCACCTGCTGCACATCCCCAGAACTAGTAATATCCTAAACACCTGCTCAAGAGAAGTCATCTACTACCATAACATAAATAGTATCTGCTGTCAAGATAGCTATAAATCCTAGAGAATCCCCTGTTAACAGAACAAACTTCCTTTGTATATAAAGCAAAGGAGCTCCCTGACCCTCTTCAAGCATAACCTGTATGCATGGATGGGCAATCACAATTACAGCCCAGGTTTGGCCCCTGAAGCTGTCATTGAAAGGGGCCTAAAACTACATATAAATTAGTCCTGCCACTGGGTACTTACAATATAGGATATTGTGGCTAGGTTACTAATGTTCCTCTGTATCAGTAGCCACCTGTTAACCCATGAATCTATGAACCTAAATGTGCACACTTCTTTCATTTTGGCATCACCACATGCTAGCAAACCAGTATCCTTGACCAGACCCATGAATGGTATTCACAGACCTATCAATCATGTCTGTACATCGGCTACATGATAGCATCACATAATATAGTGTTGTGTAGTTCAGAGAAGTGACAAAACCTGCAAACATATATAGAAGCAGTACTGTCATCCAAAAAGTCCTTCGCATGACATGAATGAGCAACAACGTTTACATAAGGCCTGCCAGTGCACTTTAGGATGTCCCAAGCCATACAAGCACACCACAGCCCCTGAATGAAAAATAGTCTACTCACACTAAATGAATTGTGTAGACAGCTAAACTGCAGATATCTTGCCAGTATCACAACAGTGTTCTCACTCAATATGTCACCATCTTGTGATTGCTCTCAATGCTATGCACTGATAAGTGATAAAGTGCTAAACCCCATACCTGAATGCGACAAATGAAAACAAGGATGTGTTGTCTCAGTCCAGCTGTAGGACTGCCATCACCTTGTCAACTGTCCACAACAGCACACACTAGGTAAGGCCAGTGTCACATTTTAGGTTTATGCAAATGTCTGACATAATGCTGATGGTGAGTTAAACATTAAAGAGTAGTGTGGCCATAATCACTTATTATTGAATGCAATACTATTATGCCAGGTAGTACAACATTCATACACTGTATACATAGTTTTCTGTCATTTCACTTGCCCAAAAACACAAACAGTTCTGCTGTTGTCCTACAATGTGTAATTATACTTTTACTAGATCTGGGATGCTGGCTAGCCTGCACCACATTTCTGTATTGCTGTATGCTGTATGTCTTCCACTCTGTTATCCACACCCTCATTTGTGTAACTACCTATGAACCTATTATACATTTTTTACAATGAATAATAGGTTCATAGGTGTTTACTAGGCTAAGACCACAGGGGCCTTTTTAAACCTAGCCATGCATCCCCAATCTCTGATGAGTTCTGATAGCCTTCATAAGTGTAAGCATGGGCCTGGAGAAGAACTATTTACAGGTTACCTGTTTTCTTCACAGACATAGGTGCCAAACTAGGGATGAATTATTGGTCTACCATCCAACTGTCCAAGTTGCACTTGCATTGAATTAGGAGGAACTCTGCTTCACATGTATGGGGAGCCTGTTCCATAGACGGGGTAGTGTCTTGGATACATACTTATCTCTCCAGCACATCCTATTTATATCACAGGCAATGTTTAAGTCTTTAGAACAGGTTATTCTGGTACTGTTTGTTTTGTGGCTATGCAGGAGGTCCATCGGAGTGGAGTCTGACAATCCCCTGTATGCCAGCCAGAGATCTCCTCTCAAAAGCCTGTAGGAGACAGAATACATGGATATGGCCTTGACGCGGTCTGCATAGGATATATTACTTATGCCCTGTATTCTTTAATTGAGGAACCTGTGTGGACAATCCAATTGTTGTATATGCCTGGTTAGGTGCATACCAAACGGTGCATTGTACTGAATAATAGGTCTGATGAATGCCAAATACAGTGGAACAATGACTTCCTTGGACTTAAGATTCCATACCTTTTTGGTATATAATCATCAATGAATTTGTTCAAAACACAAAACTTTAAACAAAATCATTGGTGATTATCATTATCACCACCTAAATCATCTCAAATAGTAATGGCAAATGTAAAACATGATTTGGGATTCTGTTTGTACCAGCATATTTACGTACGTATTTCAATACATAATTACATATACATACATGTGTATGTATACATGCATGTATATATGACTTTTTTTTTTTTTTTTGTCCGAGTAATGTGCATGGATATGCCTGTGTATGCATGCACATAGGCAATTTATTCGCATATGTATACATGTTATAATTTAACAGACCTGGTTGATACTGGTATCCATATTCACACATACCAAAATAAAATATTTTCATGTTCAGCCACAAATATGGTGCTTATGAAAGTATATATGAATAACCACACATTTTCACACTCGTGTGATTGTGCTACAAATATCTCTGAATTGGATATGCCCTGCATGCATACCTGTCAACTCTTCAGATTTTTGCGGAAAGTTCAGATGTTTACCTCCTATTTTTGGTCAGTTTCTCATAAAATTGTGGTTTTCTGGCAAATCATTGAAGACTAAAGTCCGAAAATTACGCATCTCAGTTTCAGACTTTATATCCTTCAGAAACTCCTATTAATTTTCTAAGTTTATAAAAGTAATATGCAAAAACAATTACCCTATTTCTGGGCCTTTGCCCCCCCCCCCCCCCCATTCTTTATGGCTTGGTCCAGAATTCTTGCTGTAACAGATTGAGCGGCATGCCTGCATGATAACACTGCAAAGTTTAGCATTACACAGTGTGCGGTTTTTAATTTCTGAATGTCCACCTACTGTGCTTTATGTCCTGTAGTACTAACAATGTACACAGATTACATGGTACCTGTAAGCAAACATTTAATTGTGCATTTTAATAAAAAAGTAAAACAACAAATACATTTTTACTGTACTCTCTAAGGTACCATGAATTAAACTTAATGAATTAAATCTACATTTCTCTAAAATGCCATTCACTCTAAGTTCCCTACTTTCCTAGATGTACTTACACTGAGAGCAAGTACCACATTTAAAACAACCATTTTGTTTTTTTGTGTTAATTGTATCGTGTTCATTTCAGATGATTTAAGGTACTGTTTCAAACTTTTCCCTTTTTTTAATATAATATGGGGATGTTATTCTGTTCACCAATAAGTACTCTCAAAACAAGCAAATATTCTCCAATTATCTTTAAGTATTTTTCCAATATTATAACCATCCGCCATATAAGTATTAATAAAGGAACTGGTATATTCATTAGCTAAGTTCCTGGACATTTTGGCCCCCTCCACACTACCTTCTTTTGGAAGCAGGGGAGCTAAAATCACTCTCTCTCTTTTTCTCTAACTTTCTTAAAAACATCTTGTATTAATTCAAAGGGTACCCATGGGTATTTTGTTAACTTTAATAGTAGAGTATTTCTGTAAAAAATGGTGTTTAATGTTTGACACAATTTTAAGACTCAGTAATTAATATATGATGTTTATTGGTTATTTTGAGACATGTGACATGACAGAGGGTATTTTAAAATGGTTTTTATTTCTATGCTCTTTGATTCTGAGGAAGTCCTTGTTATACTCGGGCGAAAGCGCTTAATCATTGGGGTGGAAAAAACATTTCAACTGACATCTACAAAGCTGTTTTTCTTTCCATGTTTATTGTTTTGTGTTACAGTTCTTAGTTTGTTGTGAATTCTTACTGTAATTGCCACTCAGTTGTGTAGTTGTTATTACTGAAATTGCCACTCAGTTGTCTAGTTATTCTCCTGCCCTTCACTCCTTCTCTTTACCCTTACCTACAATGTCTTTTCTGCTCTAAAAACTCCAACAGTCCCTTACGGTTACCTGGCTCTGGTTTCCTACCTTTCTGATATTTTTTTTTGCACACTGCAAATAACGCAAACTGTGTACGACATGCTCTGCTCACCTACCCTTCACCCATTCCCACCTACCTTCACTTTCATTACATTTATACTCTAACCTCATTGAACACACATCCTTTCCCCACCCAACTTCTTCTCAAATCCTCCAATCAGCAAACACTTCCCCATACTTAAATCTTCCTATCAGTTTATAGACCTATACAAAGTGCTACTTCATCTCCACTTCATTCAATTATTCAGTCTGCTACCTCAATACTTCCCTTCCCTGACACACTATGTCCCCCAAACCTTATATTTTCCAACACCTTTCTAACTATTCTTACCACCCCTTTCTCTATTTTACCTCGATTGTCACCTCTTATCAGTGCACTTTGATACACAATTACTCCTCACCTACTTTTTCCTACTCCCAAACCACTCTGCTACTTATTATTTCCATATTGCCCCTTCACTTTTTCATCTTTCTGACTGCACCCTTCATAAAGTAAAAATATTCCCTCTATCCACATTTCCCCTTAAAACTAAAACAAAAAACTACCAGCATTATGACCACCACATTTCTTGTAACATATTCATTCGAAACCTACTACTGTCAGGTGACAATCATCCCAACCTGGACCTGATCTCAACTCCTCTTACGCCACTTACTTCTCTCAACTGCCAATCTCCACCTCCAACACAACTTCTATGACTCTCAAATGCACTTCCACAAAAAACTATCTACTCTACCTATGAACATTCAAAGAATCATGAATAAAATCTCCCTCTTTCATGCCTGGATCTCCGAACACATGCCTGCTATTCTCACCCTCTCTGAAACCTGGCTTAAGCCTCACATATCTAACTCTGAATTTCTTCGCCCAGGCTATAACATCTTCCAGCAAGATAGACTAGAGAAAAATGGCAGAGGTGTTGCTATTCTCTACTCTAATCAGCTCACCCTCTACACTCTATCAGTCTCTCCTACAAACTTCCACCCTGCTGAAATACTCATTGTTAACTGTGGTAACAACATCCGTATACTGGAGCTCCTGCTCTCCTGGATCTCTCAGTCTATCTTGTATGAAACAGTAATCTTAGATGATGTTAACATCAACTGGAGTGCCCTCGAGATCGATTCCCCTAACACCTATATTAACCTCTGTGGCTTCTCTCAGCTAATCTCCACCCCGACTCATCTAAATAAACACTCCAACTCTGGGTCCATTCTAGACTGGGTCCTCACCTCCAATCCTAACCTCTATCACAACCACTCTACCCTACCTTATATCCTAGGTGACCACCATCCAACCTTCTTCCCTAGACACTCTCCCCAACCTCACAAACTCCAGCAGTACAAGGACTGCCATAAACTATCTAATTTTAACCCAGACACCTTCTACCACTTGCTCTGCTCTACCAATTGGTCCTTCCTATATAATCTCCCCTGGAGGATGATGTCATAAAATTTAACAATATCTTTCTGGACAGACGTAACTCCCTGGCCCCCATCAGGAAAATAAGAATCAAAAGTTATTTCACTCCCTGGTTAACATAAGCCACTCAAACCATAATGAATACTCTATCAGTAATCTAACCAAAATGACACCATTAACTACCCCTCCTCCTCTCTATCTTCCCCAACTACAGCTTTCTTTTTTAAACCTGTCCCTACAACCTATATCAAATCACTTCTTAGCAAACTTAAAACATGTTATCCATCAGTTGACAAACTTCCTTCTCAATTCCTAAAAATTGCTGCTAACTATACTTACCGCTTCTCCATTTTAGTAAATAGATCCATCAAAGAAAATACTGTACTTGATATCTGTAAAAAATGTTATATCATTCCCTTACACAAAGGTGGTATCTCAACTGGACCCTCAAATTTCATGCCAATTGCCATTCTATCTCCCTTGTCAAAAATTCTAGAAAAATGCATTCATAAACAGCTCCTTGATTACCTTCTGCTAGAAAATCTCCTTACCCTACACTGCATGTTTTTGACCAGAACACAATACAGCTACTGCTCTAACATACTTCACAAACTGTATCACTAACTCTCGAGACAACAATAAGTTAGTCTCTTCTCTGTTTCTGAAGCTCTCCAAAGCCTTTGACAGTGTCTCCCACTGACTACTTATATCCAAGCTAGCTACCTTTAATGTCTCTAACTCTGTATTTTCTTGGTTCTCCAGCTACCTCTCCAATAGATTCCAGGCCGCTAAATGGCAATTTAACTTCTCTCCCTTTTTATCTGTACAAACAGGGTACACCAACGTTCCATCATTGCACCTCTATTATTTTATATCATCATTAATGACCTCCACTCTTCCTCTATACTCTCGTCAGTTATACAATATGCAGATGATTCCACTATCATCTCCTGCTCTGACAATGTCTACCATCTTCACACCCTCACCCAAGAGTCTCTGCTCTCAGTCAAAAAATTGCTAACTTTCAACCAACTTTCACTTAACACTAAGAAAACTGAACTTCTCCTATTCCTCCCTAAATCTCCCCAACATCATAAAGCTACCTTTAGTGTGTCTTCCGTAAAACAACACTATCATCTCTGTTGAACCTCATACAAAACTTCTAGGTGTTATTCACGATCATGAGCTAAAGTTCGATCTCCATACTCAGCAGTGTATTAAAAAGACTCATCAAAAGTTAAGCCTACTATACAGGCATGAAAACTTCCTCACAAATGCTTTTAGGCCTTGCACAAGCTTTCCTTATTCCCACAGTAATCTATGTTGCCCCTATTCTTGCACACCTACAATCCAACCTTCTATCTGGAGCTCACCTACAAGAAAATTGCTAGTTTTGCCTATAACCAACTCTCCTGGTCTCACCACTGCCTAACCTTGAAAAACCTACAGTGGCACGCATTTTATCATCTAATTATACTCCACCAGCCTCTTATGATTCATTCTAACTTACATGAACACTCTTCCTGCACCTCTCTCTCTTCCCTAATCCATTCCTATACTCCTAATTGTGTCCTCCGCAGCTCTCAACAGCATCTTCTGCAGGTATGTTTACCCAACAAAAATATTGGCAAACTCCTCTACAGCTACTCATTGGCAAAAGCCCGGAATAAACTACCACTTAGTGTTAGATCTATCCCAAACCCCAACTCTTTTAAACTACCCCTAAAAGATACTCTTCGTAAATCTTGGTCGTGCTTAGGCAATCACCCTATTTAACCCCAACATCCGCTCCTCTTGCACTCCTCTAACTCTCTCACAGTAACCATCTCTGCTTCTCCTCTTAAAAATCTATTAATAGACAGCTCTCTCACAGCCTACAACACTGCAGACTTGTATTGTGATCTGTGCCTGGAGATTATCTCTTGTTCATAGTGTGCTCTTATTATTCATCTGTTGACTAGCTTTTTGGCTGTATGCAACCAGTTTCAGTTTATCTTCTTAATACTGTATGTAACTTTTTAACTCTAATATGTTTTAAGACATTGTGCATGTTCTAGCATGTTTTTACTTTGACTATGTTATCATATTGTTCACTCTAGATGTTAACATTTATTGTGAAATCTAAATATGTTTTTTGATTACTCTGCCACTTGTAATAACTTTTGCGCTATGTACTACTTGGAGCTTTTCTCCTCGGGCCTCCGCTGAAAAGGGGCTGATACACAGTCGGATGAACCCATTTAACAAATGTCAAATAAATAAATATATATATAAATAAGCAAAAAGTACTTACACTGATTGCCTTAAAATGTTTCCTAAAGTAGTGTGCAAGCAAACAAGAAAACATCCTGCTCAGTGTTATCATCATTATTGTTATTAACTCCAATGTGGTTTCAAAATGCCTATTTGCAGTCATGCTGCTGTTATCCATTTTATTTATTTCTATCAATAATCTTTCTACACAACATGGAATTTTGTAACCAAGACCACAACCTGAAAATACTCCCCATAGTTTTTGAAGCATTACAAAACCAGAATGGAAATGATTAAACAAATGTTACTGGTTTGCAGAACTGCACAACTATTTAACCCTCGTGACATGGTAAAAAAAGAAGTTATGTACTTACCATAATGTTCCATGTGAGTTGTTCATCTCGCCTTCATTCTTTACTGATTGGGTTTGGAGCTGATCCTCGGCTCTGAGTTGGCACCTACTACAAAGCTCAAAGGTTTCAATTAGCTCAAGGCCAAGTCCCTATCCCATAATGCACCCTGAGTTACCTCTGATCTAGTTTGTTACATATAATAACAACATATGTCATTCTATAACTCCAAGAGAGAGAAAGTACAGAAGAGTTGAGTGACCAAGAAGGATCTAACATCTTGGTCTTCTGACAGCCCATGAGGGGGTCGGAGGGAGGGATGTAAGAATGAAGGCGAGATGAACAACTCACATGGAACGTAATGGTAAGTACATAACTTCTTTATGTGAAGTTGTTCCATCTCGCCATTTATTCTTTACTCATGGATACAGTCCCAAGCACCATCTACCTCGGGTGGCTCATGGGAGTATATTTCTCAGGACCGTGGATCCAAAGGAGGCCCTGTCAACTTTGTAATGAGTGATAAATGTATGAGGTTTTGCCCAAGTGGCTACTGCACAAATGTTATCAATAGGAAGTCTGGAAGAAAAAGCAGAGGATGTAGATACTGCTCTGGTTGAGTGAGCTTTAATTTTTTTCTGTAAGGGCATATTGGCAGCTGAATAAGCAAAGGTGATACAATCAGATTACCATTTATACAGAGTTGTTTTAGCCACTGGCATACCTTTCCTGGAATCTGACAATGAAAGAAAAAGTTGGTCTGAGTTCCTGAAATCTTTTGTTCTATTCAAATAAAATCTGAGCTGTCTGTGAACATCAAGCTTGTGCAGCATGTACTCTAGATTGTTGGATTGGTTGGGAAAGAAAACTGGCAAATCAATAATTTTGTTGAGATTAGTTTCAGTGCACACTTTGGGCAAGAAAGAGGGGTTTGTATGAAGTGAGACTCTGTCAGCATGGATAATCAAGTAAGGAGGCTTGATGGACAAGGCTTGAAGCTCTGACACTCTGCGGGCAGAAGTAATAGCCACTAAAAAGATGGTTTTCCAGGACAAAAATTTGAGGTCACATGAAGAAGCTGGTTCAAATTGTGAAAGACTTATGTGGGAAAGCATAAAATTTAGATTCCATGGAGAATAGGGAGAATTCACAGGTGGTCTAATATGAAAGGTCCCTTTGAGATAGCCTTTGGATAATTTGTGTGACATAACATTCAGTCCTTCAAATCCCAGATGAAAGTTACAAATGGCAGCAAGTTGAACACGGACTGTTGCTGCTGCAGCTCCTTTGTTAAATATCATAGTCAAGAATTCTAGAATAGAGGCCATAGGGGCTTTGTATGGATCAATATTGTTTTTAGAGGCCCATATAGAATTTTTTTTTCCATTTGCTAAGGTATAGCTTCCTCGTAGAGGATTTATGAGAGGATAGGAGAATTAGCTTCATGTCATTGGAAAGGTTATGGAACCTGGCTATGATGGGAATTGGAGCAGCCAAGCTGTCAGCTTCAGGGACTGCATAGAGGGATGAAGTTCCCCCCATGATTGCTTTGGAAGGTCCAAAACTGTGTCCATACTCCAGGGGTCCTCCAAAAGATGAAGTTGAAGGAAGGGGAACCAAATCTGACGATGCCAATGAGGAGCTATTACAATAATGGTCCTTCCCAGGGCTTTTGATTTCTGTAATACCTTGGGTATCAATGGGATTGGTGGGAATGCATAAAGGATACCCGGGGGCCAATCGTGAATGAGTGCTTCACTTGGGGCTTCTCCCGGAGGAGGAATAAGGGCAAAGTAGCTTCTGTATTTCGTGTTCATGTGACTGGCAAAAAGGTTGCATCAAGGCTGGCCCCACCTGTGGAAAATCCTGTCCGCTATTTGCGTCTTGAGGGACCACTTGGGGGGCAACAAAATGGCTCTGCTCAGATTGTCTACTATCACGTTGTATTTCCCTGTGATGTGCGTTGCTAACAGTGCAGGGTGGAAATAGCCCACTGCCATACACTTAGGTCCTCGTGACAAAGTGGGTATGACCTGGTTCCTCCTTGTTTGTTCAAGTACCAGACCACTGACATGTTGTCCGTCTGAATCACAATCGTGCACAGAGGAAGAGAGTCCTGAATGTACTGCAATGCCAAAAGTACTGCTTCTCATCTCCAGGACATTGATATGCATATGTGTCTCTTGACCGGTCCATGTGCCTTGGGCTGTCCTTCCCTGAAAATGTCCCCCCACCCTATCAGGGAGGCGTCCGTGGTCACTGTGGCCGCTGGTGGGGTAACACAAATGGATGTCCTATTGTAACATGAAGTGAGTTCAACCACCACTGAAGATCCTTTTTGCAGGAATTTGTGATCATTATCATGTGAGACATGGGAAGCTCTTGGTAAGATAACTGAGTGAACAACAGCCATTGCAGTATCCGCATGTGTGTGCGACCCAGTGGTATGGCCAGAATTGCTGCTGCCATCCTTCCTAACAATTTAAGAAATTCTGATGCTGGTGCTTTGTTTTTGGATATTAGAATGCAAACATGCTGATGGAGAAGTAAGACTCTTTCTACAGGAAGTCTTATTGTGGTGGTGGTGGTGTCCAGTTCTGCTCTGATAAAGACTATATGCTGCGATGGCAACAAGGCAGATTTTTCTGAGTTTATTGTAATGCCCAGCTGATTGCAGAGTGACAGAGCGGATTCCCTGGCTTGAATGACTTGATGCCTGGTGGTGGCAGTGAGGAGCCAATCATCTAGGAACGGAAACACCGGGAATCCTAAATGTGTCAGGTGAGCCGTGACCACTGACATGCATTTGGTCAACACTATGGGGGCTGTAGGGAGACCAAAGGTCAGGGCTCAAAACTGGTAATGATTGTCTCCCAGCCAGAAGTGCAGATGATCCCTGGATGGCCTGGCCATTTTTATGTGGTAGTACGCATCCTGGAGATCTATTCAGCACATCCAATTGTCTCTCCCTAAAAAGGGAAGTATCGACTGAAGCGTGACCATACGGAACTTCTCTTTCTTTACAGATTTGTTTAGCCTGCTGAGGTCCAATGTAGGTCTCCAGTCCCCTGTCTTTCTTGGAACTAAAAAGAATCTTGAGTAAGTTCCAGATCCATTCTTGTCTGCTGGGACTGGTTGGATGACTCTTTTTCTTAGCAAAGTTTGGACCTCTACTGTTGCTTGTTCCCTGTAACTGGGTGGAAAGTACTGGATTTTCCTTGTCGGTGGTGGGGGTGTGGAGAATGGAATGAAGTATCCTCTGGAAATGATACTTTGTACCCAGTTGTTGTTTGTTATTTTGAGCCAGGCATCTGGGTAAAAACTTAAGTGACCCCCAACTGCCTCCAGAGTAGGAGAGTCGGGCCTCCTTTCAGGAGCGCTGGTAGGGCTGTCCAGAGGAGTGATCTCTGTCATCCTGGTTTTGCAGACCCCCTCTGCCATGAGGGTGGTGTCTCCCATTATTGCCCCCTCCTCTGCCCCTGGAGGGGGGATCACCACATGTCCTGAAATGCTCCTTGGGCTTTTCGAACCACATCTTTCCTCCCTTTTGACCCTTGGGTTAGGGTCTGGTAGGGGTGGAAAAATAGACTCCGACGGTCTTTCCTTCCTGCTCACACCTGGTCAAAGTTTCCTTAACTTTGGGCCTGAAAAGGGACGATCCATCAAAGGGGGTATTCACAAAGGATGACTTGAAGGGCTCCACAAAGGAATACAAGCGCATCCAGGAGTGTCTCCTAAGAGCAACTCCTGTACCCGGTGCCCTGCTCATTCTATCGGCTGCATATGACATGAGTCACATGGATGAGTTAACAATGGAGTTGAGGGTAGCAAGTTGAGATGCAACTTTGTCTGTTGCTCCTGCAGCTACTGTACCCTGAAGAGTATCTCCCAGCTCTTTTAGGAGGTCTCTTTGCAATCTCGTAAAATGGGTTAAATAGTTAAGCGACCGGAGTGCAAAAGTCACATGAAATAAACATGCGCTTCCCATATCTATCCATGATCCTGGACTCTCTGTTAGGAGGATGGATAGATGAGGAAGTTTCAGACATTTCCTTTTTGGTGGCAGCTGCCATCACCATGGCATCAACTGGCACACCTTTGGTTAAGAAGGATTTATCTTGTGGGGCAGAAATGAACTTATTAGGCCTCCTAGGGACAGGCTCCATAGTATCCTGAGACTACCACGCCCTTCGTGAGACCAGCTGCATAAGCTCATCGAAGGGCAGAGACACTCAACAGGTGGAGGGTTGAGACCTGAAAGCCTTCAGGAGAACCGACTCATGCTCAGTAGGGTTGGTGGACTGCCAGCCACCCCTCTGCCTAAGGATTTCCAGTATCTGTGCAAATGAGATATCCTCATATGGAGAACCCTTCTGATTCATCCAAGTCAGTATCAGATGTTTGGGACTCCTGAGGGGAGTCTAAGTGTTTACTCTTACACACACTCTTCCTGGGAACCTCATCAGTGGGGGCTTCTGGTGAGGTCTCGGAAGAGCATGGGCCACCCAGTGGGGCTTCCTGAGGCTCCAGGTCTCTGCGCTTTGCATGGATCTGTGAAGCAGAAGTAGGCACAGGCGCTTTAGGGGATGAGGAAGCCGTACCTGAAGTTGATGATGTCTTAGGAGACATAACTCTCCTCATGGCTTTGAAGGCACCCCTGCTCCGACATGAAGGGACAGACGGATCCGGGGAAAGGTCGATACCCCCAGCACCAGCACAGTGGGCTGCGAGCCTGAGGTAGGAGCCAAGCTCATCCAAGCCAAAGCCCAGAGAGGCATAGTCAGAACCCACAAGTTGGTTCAACTATCCTCCCCAGACCCAACCAGAGAGTGTCAGCTCCTAGATTCCTCGATAGGAGCCGAGGATGACTGAGTGAATGGAGCCAAAGACACTAGAGCAGGCATCGCCACCGAAGGCTACACAATCAGCAAGTCTGACTACTCTGGCTCCGAAGGGCTGGTATGGCTCGGAGGAGGAAGAGTTATAGTTGGCATAAGGGTCTTCGGCTCCGAAGCCACCTGGGTCAGATCGAACAAAAATTTAGCAAAGCCTGGTGCCTGTAGAAGCTTCTGCACCAACCGATCCATATCCAAATCTGAAAGGCTAACAGAAGACCATGATGAATTAATTGATGGTACTGACTGAAGTAATGGAGACTTAGTAATTTTGGATACCGGTTGCAAAACCGGGGACCGGATCCTAAAAGAAAAGATGGTCGGCTCAGAGACTAGTGCTGCTGATGTCATAGACTTTTTTGATTATTTTGAATCCACAGAAGTCGTGGAGGACTTTGAGGACTTACTAGATCCATCCTGGTCACTCAAAGGCTCTTGGAATGAAGGTTTCAATAAACCCCCATTGATAAGTTTACTTTTTCTCTTTGGGAGAACTCGAGAGGAAAATTAATGGCATATTGCACAAGTTTCTTGTAACTTTCAAGCACCCAAGCAGGATGCACAATCCACATGGCTGTCAGTAACCGACATCTTCTGGCCGCATTTAGGGCATTTTTTACAGCCTGACTTAGGGTGTTTGTCCTTGTCATCAGCCATGACAGGAAAAATGGAGACACCCAACAGTAACCAAATGAAATAGCCTTCTAATAAAAACAGGCTAAATATACACTCAACAGAAACAAATTGAACTAGCCTTGTAATAAAAGGCAGGCTAAATATAACAACTTCAAATCTAAGGCTAACAGGAGCAAAAACTTAAATAGCCTTCTAAGAAAAAAACAGGCTAAATGTAATCACACAGGCCCTTAACAACTGCTAACTATAAGTACTAACTAAGAGCACAGACACACACCCAAGCCTTTAAAAGCAAGACTAACTATAACTACTAATAAGCCTTATAAGAAAGGCTAACAAGCACACACGCAGATAATTTTAACAAGTTAACTCTAACAATATATAAGATAAAAGGTCACAAGATTTAAATAGGCCTGTAAATAAAACAAGGCCAAATGAAAGCTAAGAAAATGCACAACACAGGGAAGGGAAAAGAGTAGATAAAGCTTTAAGAGCTTATCTAGCCTAAATCTAACTACTATAGTAGAAAAAACTAACAATAATTCTGAAAACAGAAACATTATTTAAAGTTTTACTGGCCCGAGCTATCAGGAACCTCCGATCAGTTGCAGCGGCAAACTAGATCTGAGTTAACTATGGCTGCATCATGGGATAGGGACTTGGCCTCGAGCTACTTGATACCTTCGAGCTTTGTAGTAGGTGCCGTCTCAGAGCCTAGGATCATCTCTGAACCCATCAGTAAAGACTGAACGGCGCGATAGAACAACTTATCAATCATTACCATCCTCTTTTCTTTCACTGATGCACGTTTTGCTATGCCAGCCAACATTATTATGTAATGCTTTAGAAATCCTTCCTTAAAAACTGTAATTCTTAAGCAAACACATCTGTTCAGGTTACATTGTGAGTGGTTATAATGCCTTGTGGAAGCAAATTACTCAATGAGATAAATAGCATGGATGTTCTGTTCAGACATACAATTTCCACTGGGCTAAAATTTTCCACCAATATGTTACTCCAGAGACCATCCAACATAGTACATGTATGGTTTGTTTCATACTGTCCTCACCTATTGCAAAGTGTAGTCCTACTGCCTTATACCCTTCTTTTACCATCAGACCAGAAATCTTCTTTTCCATAATAAATATCTAATCAAAGTATTTGATTTTTTTTAACATTTTGTGTCCTCTTTCCACACATCTTCTCTTATAAGCCTACTCATGTTTTAAACACCTTTATTGAATTATCACTTATGACATAGGCAAATGTACATTTATATAAAAGTAATCAAGCTGTATTAACAAGTGTATATTTACAAACATTATACATCGCATATAACATTTCATCAAAGCCAATTACATAAATTGTTTAATTCATGCATTCTCTTAAACATCATTCTTCCTCCAAAACATTTTTTCTGTGTGTTTTGTCCCCACAATTTCCATTTCCACTATGCAATTTACTCCTACCATTTTTTAAATAATCCACTTCCTGTACTCTTATCTATGTTACAATACTCACTACCTCAGGTATAGCTGATTTTGATTTATATATCTATTTGCTTTTTTGGCAGCCACTAAAATTAAACTTAACAAAGCCTTACTATATCTAGACAATTCAGATCCTGTATTCTACCTTAAAAAATCATTTCTTTAGTTACACTCATTTGCTTGCCCAATATTTCTGACAGAGTTCACAGAGAATTTTAAGTCTGCCAACTCATTACACTCTGAGAACATATGCTTCCAGGTCCCTTTTTCTTTCCTATTATACCTCCGACATTGCCATCTACCTGAGGAAAAAATTATTTGGAGTCTGCTTTGGTAATAAAACTATTTCAGTAAACACTTCCATGCAAAACCCCTAAATCTTCTAGATTTTGTTACATATTTCTCTTTAGGACTTGCATATCTAACCTGTCTTCCGAATCTTTGCTGACCTCCTCTAATTGATTCCTGTGGTTATCGTGCAATATTTTATATGCCCTACTAATTATCACTTTTTAACAGCAACTTATGTTCGAGTTTCAATTAAAAACTCAACCAGTGCAGATCTTTCAATTAGGATTCCCCAATCCCTTTCTCTTTGTCTATACTCTCATATCAATCAGTGATAGGAAAGGCCATCACTAGCCTTCAATCCAAATATCTTCTTGGTCTTTTCCCATTATCTGCTTTTTTTCTATAATTATTTGTTCCAATACCTTGGTTCCTTTGCCAGCTTTCGGCAGAACATTTAAGCTCCCTCTTGCCTATTCTCTGCAAACCTAATTACAGTCATCCCTATTGGCAGAATCTTATTTCTCCATTCCTGTGTTGGCTTATTTATTGTAATTATTTATTTATTGACAAAGTCCACTATGCCATGCTTGCCCATTTTCAGTGGAGGCCCGGACAGAAAAGCTTCACAGTAACAGGTAGAGATGACAAGAAATCTCAGTATTGCTCACAGTAACAAGTAACAGTGACACAAGAATACAAGCTGCCAAAATACAAGAAAAACATTGACATAGTGTTGAGTGAACCAATGACACAACAGTACAACCTGGCAATATGCATAAACTTGTAAATTGCACAAAAAAGTAGTACATAAAAGTTTCATAATCTTAGTATTTACATCGAATTTACATAGAATAAAGTGACCATTGTGAAAACCATGTATACTTAGAATAAGGGGTACAAAGTTAAAGAGGATTATATTGCTGAATTTGAGTATAGACAGAGTTTTACTATTTTATAACTAGGTTAAAATTTACGTAACTGCTGAAGAAGTTGAGCAGTTACATACCCATAAAGAGGACAGGTGGCTGTGGAGGGCAGCTTTTAAGATAGTTGCTGATTTTGGAGATGGTCCAGTAGTAGAGTAATTGTCCTGCATGTTTTTTGGCTTGTGTATTTGGAGCAGATAATGGGTGCTCAGAGTGAAGAGGACAGGCTGGATTATACAGGGAGAATATGGACCTTAGAGTTTAGTTTTTACTATACATTCTGCTAATTTATGAATATAATATTTATAATTTGTGAATATAATATTCTGCATGACTGCTGTTAGTCTCTTTAAGGATCGGAATCCAAAATGTCATTCTTTTTTTATTTCTTGAATTACATCCCATGATTTATCAGCATTTATTTCCACTTTGAATTGCAGCTTTCTGTTTGTATTAGGTATATGAGTCTTAATTGTGTATCTGTAACATATCCCTTCAGATCAGGTAATCCTAAACCTCATTGTTCTGTTTGGAAGATCAACTTCTCCCACTTGACTCTTGACCCCTTCCTCTCCTAAATACAATCCTTCAACTCATTTTTAATCACTATCCACAACTTCTCCTCTGCTTGATACAAATACGCCAGACCTGTATACAAAATTAAAGGGACTAAAACATTTTACTGCTTGTATCTTGCTATCCATATACATAGGCAAGAGCTTCAAGTTTCTCAGTTTTTATATTATCTTTTGTTTAGTCTGTTCCCGCATATCCTTAGCGCCCATAACAGAATCCTTTTTAATCCATACTCATAAATAATTCATTTTATCATGTCCCCATAATTGTGGGTATTGTACATACACAGTTTAGATCTATAGCCTTTATTTTAGCTTCATTAATTTAATTTAAAAAATGGAACTGTCTCAGAATGTTCCACAACACTAAGATGTGCCTTTCTGCTTTCATCAGGTATCAGATAATATCATCTCCAAATAAAGGCAACATTTCTTGAACAGCCTAACAATTATATGCTTGAATTTCTAGGTCCCTTATTTTCTTTGCCAGTAGTTTTAAGTATAATGCAAATTACACAGGGGAAAGAGGGCACCCCTGCCTGGTCCCTCTGTTCAGACACAACTTACCATAAATGAATCCTCCCACTTTGATTTTTGACTCCGATACTCATATGTCCTTCTTAGTAACCTTATTATTGTACCATGAAATACAAATGCTTCCATTTCCATACTCATCATAATCCCAGCTTACACTAACAAATGCTTTCTCCACATCAAGACCCACCAGTAACAGCAATATTTTCTTACACTCTGCTTCCCTCTAGATCATCATTGTTCTATTAATGTTGTCAGATGTTTGTCTGTCCTCCAGAAAACCACACTGGCCCATAGCTATCAGTGTTGGCATCAACTTTGCCCCTCTTTTAGCCATTATAGACATACACACTTTATGGTTTAAAATTGAAATGTGCCAATATGGAGTTGAATCAGATGACTTTTTTTAACATTATTAGGTATTAAAGCCACCACAGCTTTTTCCAGGATCTTGCCTCCCCTCCTTTTACAATACTGTTAAAGAAAACCTTCCAGATCTTTATCCCTTTCTTCCCTCCAAGCTTCCACACTTCTACAGGAATACTATCTATTGCTGAGGACATTTGTGCAGATTGATTATGAATCACTATTTAGCCCTTGAGCCTTGTCTACATCTAACCTTTGTATATATAACTCATTACAGTCAAGGACACCTCCAGCCATTTCTGCTGTTACCTCCTACTGCACCACTGTGCGTCAACTATTGCTTGTTCATATTTGCATTAATAACTCAAAAAACAGGCTACATACAAGGTATCAGAATAGTTCTTAAAACATACACGATGGAAAACACAATTGTATTGATATTGGACCTTTTTCAATGGGTATTTACTAGAATTATAAGGTGATAAATTCATTTTTTAAAGGCTCAATCCAGACCCTATGTGTGTTAAAGTTACAAGCTCAAAAGAGCTGTACTGGAGGAAATGAGTTACGTCTTCCATAAGTATTTCCATTTGTGCTTCTTGTTGATTTCCCCAGCTCTCTACTTTATGCAAATTAAAAAAATGTGAAATATCTACAGGAAGCCTGGTTATTCTTTTCTTTTTATAGGTTCACTAACTTTGGCAAAAATCCTTTCTACTTTCTGTTGCCTGAGTAGTTGTGCAAAACAGTGTTGTGCCCTGGAGCTTTAATCAAATAAAATTTGCTTAACAGCAAGCTTTCTAAACTCATGCACACTGTCCAGGTACTTCCTTAATTTCTCGTAAGCATACTAGACAAAATAAATCACAAAATGGTGTACTATGTAAATTTAAATTAATATAAATGCCACACCAGTAGTCCCGGCCAACTGTTTATTCACCACAGTTTTAGCACTTGTGTTCCAAAACACAGGAACTTTATCAGGGACAATTGGTGCAGCATTTTTATTACTCTTTAGCAGGCTGCAATTGTGTCTCCTCTTGTGATACGAAACTCTCCTTATTTCGCAGTACTTTAATCTGTCTCAACTGCTCTAATGAATTCCTATTACTTCTTGTACAGATCTCTCTTATTTTTATTTTTATTTCTTTTGTTATACTCCACTTTCTTTTAATCACACTCAGTAGCTGTAACTTCTTAAGTACTTTTTATCATTCTTAAGTCCCAGCAATTTCCACTACACATTTATTAAATTAGTCTCTTTTAAACAGCTAGGTAGGGAAGTGCTAGTGGCTCATATTTACTTAATCATCCATTTTTATGTTATTAATTAGTGGCACTTGATCTGAAATATATTGGATGTGTGTCCAAGTTTTCAGTTAAATGCACATGTTCCTGTGTAATATGATTTTGCCAAATCTAGCTCAGTAATTGTGCCTAGGTGGATAATATGTCAATTTTCTCTGACTTTCTACTATTGACTTTACATCTATCATACCATCCTAGAGGGCCATTTTAAGTTTAGTCAGTTTTGCTTTTTGTGCTCAAGATAGTGTATCCCATTGGAGTATAGATTGGTCTTACTCATCCCATGGTCTATAATTATAGTGTATCCCACTGGAGTATAGATTGGTCTTACTCATTCCATGGTCTATAATTATATATTAGTCCAAATGAGAATGACTATGATCATAATTTGAGAGGGATGCATGCATGGAATAAAGCTTTAAGGAGCTGCATCTGTCCAAAATGTCCATTATTACTGTAGAGGGCAGTCATGGCATAATTTTTGTTTCCCATTCATTGATCTAATTAGTGCTTGAAAATTGACATGGATGAACTTTTTTATATGGTTGGAAAGTCAGTTCCATAGCAGTTGGCATAGCAGCTTCAGAAATCTAGCCTTATATTTACCTCCTGTTCCTTCCCTAGATGCTTCCTCATTGCTGGAAATAAAATTTCAGTGCCCACCTATAAGTAATATTATCTAATGTAAGTTGATTATTTCTCCTTCACATTTTTCAGCTCCATAATAGCAGTTTGAGGTATAATAAAAAGATAAATGCCAGCATAATCCTCACCCCTTGTCAGTAGCTTTGTATTACCACAAATCTGTCATTATTATCTTCTTTACTTTTTCTGGCATTAGAGGAGCTCATCTAGCAATTAATATAACTACTCTTCTTTTATTTTATCCCTGATGTCTGCAGAATATCCACCCTAACATCCGTTCTTTTTCAAATTTGAATGTTCAATTCTTTCTAAATGTGTCTCCTGTAGCAATGCATCTTGAACTGTGCATTTCAATATGGGTTGAAATGTTGTTTGAATATTTTAAAAATATACAGTGTGTCTTTTAATTTATATTTATATATTTTTTCTAATTGCAAGTTTTTATTTGTAGTTGGGAAAGTATGGTTTTGTTTAAAGAGCACTGTTACATTTTATATAGGTCCAGTACATTGTTTACATTTTTAATTCCCTACGAGGGTGTATTTTTAATTTAAATTTAAGCTTGAAACATCATGATTACTTGATTGATGTCAGCTGTCAGCACTTGTTTTAGTGTTTTTAAGCTCACTGAATGTAGTACACTGTGTGAAGTTCTGAAGAAGTCTACCTATTTAGGTGGACGAAAAGCACTTTAACTGGATTTAAAAGTGAATAAAGTGTTTGTGTATCTTAAGCAGTTTGCACCTCTTCTGTGACTACAGCTTTCTGCGCTCCAGTGCGTTTTTTGTGTTTATTCTCTGTGCATTTCTTAATATACTTAAGTATTCTTTCCTTTTTGCCTATACCTGTGAGACCATTCACATTTAAAGATAATATGGAAAGTGTCATCATTATGGTAAGAAGTTAAATGCCGCAAAACCCCCTGGGCTAAATGATATTAACTGGGCCTCCATCCAGTCTCCAACCAACCCTCTTAACATCAATCTATACAACTTCTCCCAGCTAATCAACACCATAACTCACCCTTCTAAAGACCCCTCCAGTGGCACCATCCTTGACTGGGTTCTAGTGTCACACCCCCACTATTTTACAAGCAGCGGTACTCTTCCCGACCCTCTTGGTGATCACCTGCCCACTGTCACCCACCGACTCCCCTGCATCTCTAATCGCACCCACAACTACATCACTACCCGCAATGACAAAAACTTTAACCCTTCAATTTTCATTGATTCCCTGAAAACAATTAATTGGAACATTTTAAAAACACTGCCCCTAGAAGAAGCAGTTGCCCATTTTAACTCCACATTTCTAGGAATACTTGATTCCCAAGCCCCTCTACGAACAAAAAGAATAAAAACTAACTCAGCCCCCTGGCTAACCAAAACTACTCTCTCTACCATGAGGCTTAGAGACAAAGCCTGGGGACTCTATCTGAGAAACAAGACACCAGACAAACATATTGCATATAAAACCCTTCGAAATAAAGTAAAAAAGTTAATGATCTCTGATAGACAAACATACTTCTTCACACTCCAGAACAATAATAAAACTAACCCCCAAAGATTCTGGAAGGGAATTTCCACCCTCCTCAACCCCAGCAAACCACACACCCCAACCCCAGACCCAAACATCCAAGACCTGGACTTAGCTATTCAGTTTAACTCCTTTTTCATCGACTCTATTAGTAAACTCACCTCTTCCTTCTCATCCTCCCCCCCACCATCTAACACACCCCCTCCTCCTATCACAATCAACCCTACCCCCATCTCTACTTCACATAGCCCATCTTCCACCTCTTCCACTACTATTACTTCCCCGTCAACTGAACCCTCCTCAAATTCGCCATCTCTACTTCCCTCTCTATTCACTTTAAAACCTGTATCTACTACCACTATTAAGAAACTCCTCCAGAAATTAAAGCCATGTACTAATGCCCCTGATAACATTCCCTCTTATTTCCTACACATAGCTGCAGATGCCATTGCCTATCCCATTAGCATTCTAATAAACCGTTCCATCCAAGAATGCACCGTGCCTCCATTGTGGAAGCAAGCATTCATTATCCCCCTTCATAAAGGAGGCAACAACTGTAACATCAATAATTTTCGTCCTATTGCTATTCTATCCCCCATTTCAAAACTTCTGGAAAAGTGTGTTCACCTCCAACTCTTGCCACATCTCTTAGATAACAACCTGCTAACCCCTACTCAACATGGATTCAGGCCAAACCACAGTACCATGACTGCCCTCTTATCCTTTCTTGAGACTGTCAATAATGCACGTGATTCTGGACACAATGTCTCTACCCTACTTCTTGACCTATCCAAGGCCTTTGACACCATCTCACACAATTTGCTTTTAACTAAACTGTCAAAACTCAACCTCTCTCCCTCTTCCATAAATTGGTTTTCTAGCTATCTGTCAAATAGACACCAAGCAGTTAGATGGAAGAAGGCCACTTCCCCATTCCTTAGCACCCCCACTGGAGTTCCCCAAGGATCTATTCTGGGCCCCCTCCTCTTCAATATATTTGTCAATGACTTTCATCAATCTATCCCTTTTGCAAACATCATTCAATATGCAGATGATTCCACCATTATCTGCTCTGCCATCTCCCCCTCACTGCTCCAAAAACTTACTCAGCAAGCCTTTTCAATAACTGAACATTGGATGAAAATAAACCACTTAGCACTCAATGCCTCCAAAACAAAACTTATGGTTTTCACCCCTTCCAAAGCTACCTCCTTCAATACCAACTCCTTCTCAATTACCAGCCTAAATAACACACCCCTAGAACTAGTCTCTGAAACTAAGCTATTAGGAGTACTAATTGACAATCGACTTAGTTACAATTCCCATCTACTACTAAATATAAAAAAAACCCATCAAAAACTAGGCATGCTCTACCGTCAGAACCAATACCTTACAAGCTCCTCCAAAATCTCACTCGCTTCCTCTTTTCTCATTCCCTCCCTTCTCTATGGTGCTCCATTACTGACTAATCTTCAGGCCTCCCTAAAAAAACAACTTTCTTCCTGCTATAACAAAATAGCCAAATTCGCCAACAGCCACAGGTCCTCTACCCACCATTGTTCTTCCCTTCAAAAATTAAACTGGCTTGAATTACCAAATCAGCTTACATATATTCAGTTGACTTTCACTCATAAGCTCATTTCCAGTCCTTCTCTTTGTCCCTCCCTGTCTTCTGCCTTCAGAATGCACCTACCAAACAGAGTCCTAAGGTCTAACAACCAAAACCTATTAATAGTACACAAACCATGTCATCCCCCAGGCAAACACTTACTATCTTTTAACCTTGCCCGTCTCTGGAACTCACTTCCTCCATCCATTCGTACTATCACTAACAAATACATGTTCAAAAAATCACTTCATACATATCTAAGATCCCAATGGGATTGTTCTTGCTCCCTCCCCTCATAGATCTGTAACATTCCATCCCTCCTCACACTTATCCTATTAAAGCTTATGTTTCCTCACTATAGTTATTTAACAAAGACCTTCTGAGTTTCTTCTTCAATAACTTCCCTGATTGCATATCTCAATACTGTTTTTATTTTTGAATGTTTCTCAAATTTATGCCTAATGTATTAATGTTTTATCTCTACTCTGTATAATTGTCTTGTAGTTATAGCATCTACTTAATTCTGTCTATATCACAGCTTTTCTCCCCATCTTTGAATGTTTCTCAAATTTAAGCCTAAATGTACTAATTTTTATCTCTACTCTGTATAATTATCTTGTAGTTATTGTATGTACCTAATTTTGTCTATATTGGAGCTTTTCTCCCCAGGACTCCATTGAAAACGGGTTCTTTTGGCCCAATGGACTATCCTGGTAAACCAACTGCAAATAAATAAATAAATAAATAATATTAGCATTAATAGTGTATTAAAAATCAGAAGGGTCAGGCTATAGCAAAGGATATAATAAAAACTTTTTTGTATTCACATAATATTATATCTTGATGCAGTCATTATGTAAATAATTCATAAACAACTTTTATTAATTTTATTAATAATGTATACATTTTATATTACATTTTGCTGCAGTTGCACTTTATGGTTTATATGTATAGTAAGTTGTTTTTTAGAATTTTAGAAGTTTTAGATTTTTAAGAATTATTATATGTTTTTAGGATATCAATATAGTATTATTAATATATATACATACACAATGTATTATCTGAATCTCAACAGATTTTAATAAGTATGCATGTATTGTTACATTAGGTTGTATTATAGGTCATACATACATATATATATATATATTTTTTTTGATACACCTTTAAGAATGTAACTTATTAAATTTACTCTAATTAATTAGGTGTAGGTCAGATGACCATCAAGTATTATAAATAGGTTAGGGTTCCTCATACACACATCTTGATAAAGCCTGGTATCAGCCAGGCGAAAGTGCTTGTTTTAAATTTGACTGCTAGTTGTTTTTACTGTTGTCACATCTATTAAAGACTTTGTGCAGAATACTTTGTGGTTGGCCGTCTTTGCTGTGGTTTGTATTACTTCTTGGTTGGTGACTTACTACATTTCCATGTGTTGGCTTTGTACCATGGCTGAAGGCACTGACCATTCGGATTTCGGTAACACACCGAACATTCTACGTGAGGAACCTGACAATGTTCCAGTGATGAGAGGGGAATTTAGGCAAGCTATGTGTATTTTAACACAACTTAGTCACATTCTGTTACCTGATACTACGGATTTACTTGCTCCGTTACCAGGGAATCAACAACAATGAACAATGACAAAACCTTGTTCACCACCAGCATTGAGGTTGAATGGGGCATTCCAAACAGAAGTTCCTGGTGAAACCCCATTGGTTAATGCCGATGTACATGAACAGCCCATGAAGCAGCAAGTTCAATGACAGAATGGATCTACGAGAGACTTCAATTTTAGTAATTGGACTAAACGACAATTTTCATTCAAACAAGGTACTTCTTCTAAGTTTAGCACTGATAACAGCAGTACTGAATATAAATTTTCTGCTTTGAGTGATGAGCTCTACGCATTTAAATCCACACAACTCGAGATAGATTATTTAGCAGAATGTATTCGTGTGCAACGCGTACCTAAGGGGTTGCGCCTTTTTAAATTCCACAACAACGCTGTTCCTGGTTCTAGTCTACACAAAGAATTAATTGAATTATTCAACAGAACAGGGTTGGATATGTTGAAGCTCATGATTAATGACTACGAAACAAAAGCGGATAACCTTTTAAACGAACTGAATGTACTGAATGACTCTATTGTGAAAGACCATAATTTTGGCAGTATTAGAAGGGATTATGATAATGTGTTTCAGGAAGAAGACCAGCACTGTTGTAAAATTGTTAACAGGAAGATTAGAAAGTTAGAACGGGATCTAATAGAGTACAGGGAAGGTTTGGCTTTCTCTGTACCAGGTAAAGGTAGACTATATAACAACCAAGTACACAACAGAATGGATGATTTAGATAATTTTGACAATGTAGCTTCCCCAGCAGAGGATATTCCTCAAAGAAGTGAGCATTTAGCACAAAAAAACAACAAGAATTCTCATCAGGTTTTTTATTACCCCCATGGCAGACCGGGGGGGCAAGGGAGCAACATACCAGCAACAGGGTTGTGGCAAACCTCGCAGATAGAGGTATCTGATGCATTTATTAATAATGAAATTAGTGGAATTATGTTGGATTCTGCTATGACTAACTGTTTGGTCATGAAGAAAGATAATGTTTGCATTTATAATTATACTGACATGTTAGTAACATCTGAACACTTTATACTGTTCACTAGAGGATTTCAATTTGTTCCATTGCGCCCATTAGATTTAACTAGTACTATTTTAGATTTAAAATTGTTTGTTAGACGTTTGAATTTAAATATTTTCTTTAAAGGACAAACATACTTAAATGAAAGTTTTATAAGACCCAGTACACTAAATCCTCCCACACACCCAGCATTAAAGATCTTCGAAGAATTAGTTGAAAATTATTTAAGAAATCAATATTCTATAAATATATCTTCTCAACCTTCAAATTTGAGTACAGAAGTATTTCAGCTAATTAATACTTTAAAGAAGGAAGGTATATGAGTTATGAAACCAGACAAAGGGGGAGGGGTGGTATTAATGTATAACTGGGACTATGAAGCACAAATGCATACTATGCTACAAGATACTGAACAGTATAGTATTGTCTCAATGAGATTAATATTGCCTATTCAAAAATTAAATATTTATTTTATGACCATCTGATGCAAGGAGCAATTAATGAAAAATTATATAATTACTTGTACGTAAACAAACCTACTACATCAGTGATTTTTGGGATACCTAAAGTGCACAAAGGTTTGGACCCTTTAAAATTTAGACCGATTGTGGCTGGGGCAGGCAGCATTGTTGAACCACTTGGGAAGTTTATTGATCAAACTGTTAAACAACTAGTTCTTTCTGTAGAATGTATTTGTAAAGATTCCTGGGACTTCCTTAAAGGTATCCAAAGCAATTTTTATGATGCAACCAACTTTATGATCAGTATAGACATTGTTGAATTATTTCCAAGTATCCCTCATGCTGTTGGCCTTGAATGGTTTAATGAAGTTTTATGTGTGTCATCTGAATTCAGCCCAAACACTATTAGACTGGTGGTTGAATTTATGGAAATTATACTTGAAAATAACTATATATATTTCAATGGAGAGCTGTTCAAGCAAAAAAAAGGGGTCGCCATGGGTGCTCCATGTGCCTCATCCTATGCCAACATTGTACTTCACTATTGGGAGAACAAATTTATATTTTCAACCCCTTGGTCGAAGTTTATTACACATTACAAACGTTTTTTGGACGATATTTGTGTGTTATGGAATGGTAACCTTAATGAATTTTTGGATTTTATGCTTTATATTAATTCTTCCACACAATTTTTAAAGTTTACATATAATATCAGTGAGGAAGTTTTGAATTATTTAGATGTCTCTCTGTCTAAGAATCAGCATACTGGTACCTTTCAATCTAAAATTTATAGGAAAAATACTTTTTCTAATTCCTATCTGCATTTTGAGAGTGGACACCCTTTCCATCAGAAGAAAGGTATATTGAAAGGCCAATTTATTAGGGCAGCTAAGATGTGTAGTACAGAACAACTATTTATACAAGAAATGAATTTATTAAAAGATTTATTCTTAGAAAGAGGTTACCCTATGCACCTAGTTAACAAGTTGGCAGAAGAGGTCATAGCTGATAGAAAAAGTAAATATTTCCTGCTCTTAGGTACAATGGCAAATGAGAATAGACGTGTTCAACAAGATGCACAATTTGAGACACAAAATCTATTTATACAAACCTTTAGTAAGGATTCGTCACAAGTTGAAAAAATTGTGACAAGGTATTGGCCAGTTTTAACATTACAAGAAGATATTAAAGAGTTAGTATCGGACAGGCCCAAATTTGTGAATAGAAGGAATGTTAATTTGAAGGGATTATTTGAAAGACAGTTTCACAATAGTTTCACACAATTTACCCCTAGACTAGGTACATATAAATGTGGGGCATGCAAGCAATGTTCATATATAATCAATGATAACAGCTTGCATATAACTTCAAGGAATTTTAAGGTTAAATCAACAGGACACTATAACTGTGCAACTAAAGGAGTAGTTTACCTTGGTATATGTACCCAATGTTTAAGTTTTTACATAGGGAAGACTGAAAGGTCTTTGAAAAGAAGAATTTATGAGCATCTATATGATGTTGCGAAAGAGAAAGAAACTAACGCCTTTTACAAGCACTCTTTAAAATGTCCAAATATGCAATTAAAATTCATGGTTTTAGAACAAGCAACTCAGAATCCAAGAAGGGGAGATTGGGAAACGTCACTGGAATATAAGGAACTGTTGTGGCAATTAAAGTTAAATGCCACAAACCCCCCTGGGCTAAATGATAATATTAGCATTAATAGTGTATTAAAAATCAGAAGGGCCAGGCTATAACAAAGGATATAATAAAAACTTTTTTGTATTCACATAATATTATATCTTGATGCATTCATTGTATAAATAATTCATAAACAACTTTTATTAATTTTATTAATAATGTATACATTTTATATTAAATTTTGCTGCAGTTGCACTTTATGGTTTATATGTATAGTAAGTTGTTTTTTAGAATTTTAGAAGTTTTAGATTTTTAAGAATTATTATATGTTTTTAGGATATCAATATAGTATTATTAATATATATATATATATATATATATACATACACAATGTATTATCTGAATCTCAACAGATTTTAATAAGTATGCATGTATTGTTACATTAGGTTGTATTATGGGTCATACATACATACATACATATATATATATATATATTTTTATACACCTTTAAGAATGTAACTTATTAAATTTACTCTAATTAATTAATTAGGTGTAGGTCAGATGACCATCAAGTATTATAAATAGGTTAGGGTTCCTCATACACACATCTTGATAAAGCCTGGTATCAGCCAGGCGAAAGCGCTTGTTTTAAATTTAACTGCTAGTTGTTTTCACTGTTGTCACGTCTATTAAAGACTTTGTGCAGAATACTTCATGGTTGGCCGTCTTTGCTGTGGTTTGTACTACTTCTATTATGGTAAGAAGTCATTATTCCCACCAATTTAATATGGCAATTTTTTAATGTCTATTTCCAGCTTTTGTGATACATGCACCCATTGATGTTTTGCATGTTAGTCCTTTATACATTTGTTATTAACATTAACACCTTTGTCACATTTTGTACGACTTTTTGTTTTAATAAAAACCCGCAAACAAAGAAACAAGTATACCTTTAGGACATCCCCATAACCTGCTCACTTAATACAGAAACATAGTTATATACATCTTCAAATAATGAAGATTAACCCTCCTAATAGGAGCATTTGTGCCAAATTGACAGCTGCTAACACAGGCCCTAATTAATCTGAAATTGAGGTTATCCATACTAAGGTACATTATTGCCTGCCCTTCTACTTGAAATAATTGGTGCCTGTTCTTTTATTTTTTTTATCCCCTCCTTGATGTGAAAACAAGTATGCATGCTTTCAGAAATCATTAACTTTTAGCCTTGAAAAAAAGTGTTCTCTTTTTCATTTCTTTAATTCCAGCTTGTCTCCAAGGAAATAAAAGAGAAAAAATGCAGTCCTTTGATGAATCCTGAAAGGCAAGCTGAAACATTTATTGTTAAGGAAATCATTTCATTATATTTGTTCTCATATTTACATGTTTCCACTTAAAATGTGTTATTAAATGAAGTCAAGGGTGTTAATGTAGACACTGACCTATGCAAAGGTCAGACAAAACATATGAGCTGTACATATGTTACGATCTTTGTACTTCTCCACCCCATCCACCACCTCACCAACCCAAGATTACAGCCTATTAACTTAAACTCATTTCTGTCCAGCTTTTCTTCTATTTTGGTACTGAAATGACTACATTTATTAATACCAAAAAGAAAGAATGAATGACAGAAAGAAAAAGAAAATATGAAGAAAAACTGTACCTTAGTAGTTTAACTTTATCACATACAAGAACTGAAATACTTTAGTATGAAATATGCAGCTTGTATTGTCAAGGTTACACAGAAATACTGTTAAGAGCAGAAATAGTTTTACTTACAGTTACACTTTTCGTTCTAGTTCCCCTCCCCTCAGACTTCTTCCAAACATTAATGATATGAAATGAGGCAAATGCTTTCTGGTTATCTACAAGTTTAATACACCGAATAAAAGTCCACTCCTTTCACTTATTCTTGTAAAACACTATTGCACAAATGCAACTGATGCTTTGCAGTCTCACATTGATTCACTAATTTCTCTGTTACTGGTCTTCTACTTAATCTCCATCTCCCAACTCCAGATTCCATGTTCATTTCCAAAGTACTCCCAATTCTTCTGGTGAACTCCTATGTTTTTCGCTTTCTCTTGAGCATTTTCCTTTGTAACAATAGAAAAAACTCACTGACAAAGTGTCTCAGTGTGCTTTTCTTATCAGAAGAATAAGAAGCATAGTACCCCATTGGGGAAACTTTTCTTGCCTCAGACCGATGTCAGACAAAGTTAATAATTGTATTTCTTGTGGGAAGCAAATACCGCATAAGGATTTCCATTCCCTCTGTATACCTTGTTTAGGCCCAGACCACGACGTCTCGGTCTGTCGCTTTTGTGCTACATTCAACAAACGCACTATTAAGCATCGGGCGGAGTTTGCCCAGCATTATTTTGGAAAAGCATTGAACTATACTATGTCGTCGGATACTCTGACTCCGGTTTTGTCTAAAAATGCAAAGACAAGGACCGACACATGAGGTCCGCGGCCTCTGCCGACACCACACCAAAGCCGACTACACATGATCCGGTTCTCAGTGAGGTGCCTACGCAGCCCCTGATTACCGACGACACTTCTTTGATGGTGTCTCCTGTGCCCGAGGTCGCAGGCTCCTCGGCCCACACCCCGACTACAGATACTGAAGCCACTCTCGATGTTGAAACACAGAATGTGGACAGGTTCACCTCCACTCAAGGTGTCTTCAGACCTTCCTCTTCTTTCTCCATCAAGGCTTTCACAAAATCTAAAGCAACCATGCACTCTAAGAGACCAGCTACACAGGGCCCATCTCCAGGCCCCATGCCTAAGAAACAGATGCTTAAAATGGCTGAGGATTTAATTACTCTAATCAGAGGTTCTCAGCCCCCACCGGACAAAAGGCCCAGAGTGGAGGAAGATTCCCCCTCCTCTGATCAGGGCTCCATTATTTCAGAGCACTCTGATGATCAGGAACATTCTTACTCCCCGTTTGAAGGCTCTGATGCAGAGGAGTCCATCCCTTCTGTATCACCCCCTGAGGATTACTCATTTGGGGAAACTTTGCATACCTTAAGGGAACACTTCCACTGGGAAGGCCAGTTCAGATT
The DNA here is from genome assembly GCF_019279795.1 of Protopterus annectens. Classification (NCBI taxonomy): domain Eukaryota; kingdom Metazoa; phylum Chordata; order Ceratodontiformes; family Protopteridae; genus Protopterus; species Protopterus annectens. The sequence continues at coordinate 749,258,699 of NC_056739.1, read as the reverse complement.
CCAAGAAAAGGCTCAGGGATTTTTTTCTGTTACCTCAACACAGGCCTCTGGCTATACCTCCTGTCTTGGACATCCTAGATGATGTTTACTCGGAGGCCTGCCTTAACCCGGGCTCTCTACCTCCAGCTCCAGTTAAGCCTGACAGGTACTACAGGGTTCCTGACTCACACCAATTTCTATACAAAAGCCATGCTGCTGACCCAGAAACCATCTCACAGGGCCCCAAGGGAGTTAAGGCCTCCATTGCCAAAAATCCATTGCCTTCCGAGAGAGATTCCAGATACTTAGAAAGGTGGGGAAAAAAGGTATATACCTCGGCTACCTTATCCATGAGGGCCTTAAACTGTCAGTTTCATATGCTAAAATATCAACAGTTTTTGTTATCACAATTGAAAAGTAAAATGTCACAACCTGAACAACCAGACTTGAAGGAGTTGCAGGTTTGCGGAGGAGTCCATCCCTTCTGTATCACCCCCTGAGGTTTTGATGCTCTAGAGGCCTCATGTAGAGCTGCTGTTACAGGATCAGTCATACGTAGGCATGCCTGGCTCAAGGAACAAGCCTTGCCTGATCATGTCAAAGCTAAATTACTAGACACCCCTCTTCAAAAGGATGTACTATTTGGTGCTAATGCTGAGGAGGTATTAAGGAAAATGGAGGAAAAGGCTAAATCAATGCAAACTGTGAAAGAATTTCTACAGGTTCAACCCCCACATTTTAGTAGAAATTGGCCTTCCAAAAATTGGTCCTTTCCTGCCACAGACAGATCCCAAAGAAGCAGATACAGGTGCCCGAGGGGCAGAGGACAATCCCAAGGATCGTATAGAGGCAGACAATGGCAAGCTCCTGCTCAAAGAGGTGGTGAGGACAATTCGCAATCTTTCAGAAAGCAAACCCAATGACTTTCCCCTTTGCATGCCAACCAGGTCTCAAATGGCAGCCCCCCTTAGGAGGAAAGCTGGTATTATTTTCAAAAAATTGGCATGTTGTCACAAAGGACAAATGGATCCTGGACATTATAAACAGAGGCTACAGATTCCATTTTCACACTCTTCCAAAAATGAGAGGCATGCCAAACCTGCCACAAAATCAAAGGGCAGAGGCACAAAGGCAATTTACAGATCTCATAAACATGAAAGCTATTCAAGAGGTACCTACGCATGAACAAGGTCAAGGTTTTTATTCCAGGCTATTTCTGGTGCCAAGGAAGGGAAAAGATTGGAGACCTATTTTGGATCTATCCATCCTAAACACATTTCTAGTCATACCAAAATTCAAGATGCTCACTCTACAGCAACTTCTTCCCATGCTGGGCAAGGAGTCTTGGCTGGTAACATTGGACCTCAAGGAGGCATACCTGCATGTCCCAATCAGACAAAATTGCAGAAGGTACCTCAGATTTCTTGCAGGTTCAACCCATTATCAATTCTCTGCATTGCCCTTTGGCTTATCTACTGCACCCAGAGTATTCACGAAATGCCTGGCATCAGTAATTGCCTACTGCAGACTTCAAGGGGTACAAATATACCCCTATTTGGACGACTGCCTGATCCAAGCAGACAGCAAGCACATTCTTCTGAAACATCTGGCTTATGTAATAATGTTATTGAACTCTCTGGGATACGCAGTCAACAAAAAGAAATCAAGGCTAATACCCTCTCGGAAGATAATTTTCCTGGGTGCCAATTTGGACACAAACACCCAGATGGCCTACCTCACGCCAGGGAAGCAGGGGCAACTAATTCAATACTTCAGAACACTAGCAAATTGCACCAGGCTGACTGCAAGGAAAATCCTGCAGGCTCTGGGATTCATGGCATCTTGCATCTTACTAATCCCATGTGCAAAGCTGCATATGAGGAAACTACAATGGTACCTGAAAAACATATGGTCTCTACACAGCCACAGTTTGGAAACAATAATACCACTAATTACATGTCTGCAAAAGGAATTTCTGTGGTGGGCTCAAGCATGTCAAACAAACACAGGTCTTCCATTCAGCAAGCCTCAAGCAAATCAAGTCAACGCCTGGGGGGCGCACATGACAGATCGGTGCATTCAGGGCAAATGGTCCCAAAAAGAAAAGCACCTTCACGTCAATCAAAAAGAAATGCTAGCAGTAATAAATGCTATTATAGCTTTCAAGGACCTTCTACAACCAGGTCAACTATTGATAAGAACGGACAACACCACAGTTATGTGGTACATAAATAGGGAGGAACACATTCTTACCCCCTATGCAGACTGGCCATGTCACTTTGGAACATGGCCATGGACTTACAAATGGAACTACAAGCACAGTACTTGCCAGGCAAGGAAAACATGCTGGCAGACAACCTAAGCAGGAATATGACAGATCCACATGAATGGAAATTGCATCCAAAAGTTTTTACAGAAATATTCCAAGAATGGGGAAGGCCAGACATAGATCTCTTTGCCTCCCACAAGAATCATCAATTGACAAAATTCTGCTCAAGGATCTACCATCCAAAAGCCTGGAGAGTGGACGCTCTTTCTTTCAGTTGGACATCAATGACAGTTTATGCCTTCCCTCCTCTTCCTCTGCTGCCCAAAGTTCTATTAAAGATCAAAGCAGACAGACCAAAGATGATTTTCATTGCTCCCGACTGGCCAAGGCAACACTGGTACCCACTCCTGAGGAGCCTGATGCATTCCCCACCATGGACCCTGCCTCTAATGCCTCTTCTTCTGACTCGGCACAGTTTCAAAACTCTTCACAGCCAGCTAAAAACACTCAATCTAGCCGCATGGAAGATTCCTTAGCATCACAACAGGCCCTACTTTCCAAGGAGGTGCAGGATGTCATTTTGGAGGCCAGAAGGCCATCAACTAGAAAAGCTTACTCCGCAAAATGGAAACGTTTTTGTGTCTGGACTGAGAAGAAGGGCCAGGATCCTGGAAAACTGAATTTACCTCAAATACTACAATATTTGGCTGAACTGCTAAGCAGTGGACTTTCTTTCTCCTCCATCAAAATCCATGCCTCAGCCATTTCTGCAGAATACAACACTGATCCACCTTTATTCTCTCACCCTCTCTTAAGACAGTTCCTCAGAGGGGCTAAGAATTTAAGGCCTCCAAGGAAACAACCAATACCTGCTTGGGATCATAATTTAATTCTGGAAAAACTGACCTTGCCTCCCTTTGAGCCAGCTGCCTCATCAGATTTGCAATATTTGTCCTGGAAAACAGCTTTCCTTCTGGCTATCACCTCAGCTCATAGAGTTTCAGAACTACAGGCTCTCATGGCTGTCCAGCCTTTTATCATCTTCCATCAGGACAGACTTTCCTTACTAACCAACCCGTCCTTTATGCCTAAAGTGGTATCCTGGGTAGCTTTAAATCAGGCCATACATTTACCTACTTTTTATCCTAATCCTCAAAACAAAGGGGAGAGATTATTACATTCCTTGGACATCCACAGACAACTGTGTTATTATTTGGACAGAGCAAAGCCTTTCAGAAAATCAGAACAGCTCTTTGTGGCCTATGCGGTAGGAGCTCAAGGGAAGCCAATTTCCAAACAGACAATCTCAAAATGGATAGCCCACTGCATACGCTTTTACTATTCCCTTCATGGCAAAACTGTTCCTACAGGCATTAGAACTCATTCCACCAGGGCCACAGCCACCTCTGCAGCCTTCCTCAGAGGAGTTCCTACCAAGGATATTTTGGAAGCAGCCACTTGGAGTTCTGTGCATACCTTCTCCAAGCACTACAACCTACCATTATACTCCAAATCTAGAGCAGGCTTTGCCACTGCAGTCTTGCAGGGCATTTTGGCTCCTCCTAGTTCCACCTAGTGCCTACCACTCCTTTCTTAGCTTTGGGATTCTACCCATCTGTTATGACTGCAGCTGTATGCACGATGAACATAGTACAGTTTTGTACCTACCATAAATGTAGATGTTCGAGTGCTAATACAGCTGCAGTCCAGGTTTCCCTCCCTCCTTCCCCTCTTGGGACAGGCCTATAGGCTAACACATCCTCATACAACTTGATTGGGGTTTTCATTTATGATGTATTTGCTTGCAACTACTGTATTTTTATTATATTGCACTGCATTATCACACAAATTTATGTATTGCCTTCCTTCTGGGGGCACCTGACATCTGGGGCAAGAAAATGGCGTCAGCTGGTTCCTTTATACCCCTGTCGCACTGACATCAGGGAAGAAGCGACGACAACCGACGCCGGACCTTGACTTTGGAATTCGGCCGACCGAGGAACCCGCCTGACGGCAGGAGAACCCATCTGTTATGACTGCAGCTGTATTAGCACTCAAACATCTACATTTATGGTAGGTACAAAACTGTACTTTTTTCAGTGTGCAACCTTATTGGAAGTCCCCTCTCCTTATAAGAGTGATAATTGTACATTCAAATGTATTTTCATACAATATTTAGCAACATAATTATCTCTCTCTTTCCTAAGTCCTTTGCCAGATTTGCAATTTCTACAGAGCAAGACATTGCCACACTGTTGTAGTTTCCATGTCAGTGCAGTTTAGATAATTACCTTCTAGGTATCTTCCTGTGGCTACATTTGGTGACCTTGACTTATTATAATAGACTGTAACAGAGCTAGCTGGCACAAACCTTTAGGATTATACTGGACAATTATTACTCACCAGTCCCAAAACAAGGAAGGAAAGCATTTAGAGAGAGGGTGTGGATATATTATTACTTTATCTTTAGTTATCTTTATATGTATAATGTCCACATTTTTGTGTGAAGTTGCCAGCAATGAAGACACCATAGAAGTATAAGATGGTTTCATACTTTCAAAGATATCATTTGAAGTAGCAACTAGTTGAGTTACAGATATTTTACAATTTGTATCCATCTAAAAGTAACAGAAACAGAAGGGAAGGGAGCATATTTACAATGGTAGCTAAGATAGACATTCAATAAAATACTAAAAAAACATTCATGCAAAAGCAGAAATATGAATGGTGTCAGTATAATAAAAGAAGCTGAAAGAGTAAGAGGGGTATTAAGGAAGTTTACAAAATCAGGTTGGAGTATCTCTAAACCCTATTGGCTACTCAACATCTCAAAAGAATAAACTAATGTTCCAGAAAAGCACACTAATAAACAGGGGCACCTATTTGCTGCATATGAACCATCAGTCATGGTACAACTTTTTACTGTAGCTACCAAATTGTTTCCTCTCACTAACCACAGCTGTTAGACCCAGAAGTGGAAGAATGTAAGTTGAAGACCGCTTATGTTTAGCTTCTATTGCTAGGATTTTCCCACTCTGTTTCTATTCTTTACAGCTGTAATAATTTACTGGAAGACAAAAAAAAAATAAACATGAAAAACCTGCAGCAGTGGCAGTTACAAGCAGGTGTGTGTGCAAATGCGTAGTTATGCATCTGGTCATATGTGTGTGAATTTTTGTGTTTCTGCCTCTGCATCAGTGTATGTGCGTGGGTGTAGATGTAAATAACTTTTATTTTGTTGTTTTGGGTGCATGCCTATGCTAACATATTCCCTGTGTTTATAATCATCTAAATAACTTATATTCTGTGTGCATGCATATGCATGTAAATAATATATGTTTTGTGTCTGTATGTAAGTGCACACAATTATATTTCAGTACATCAATCCACCTCATTGGCATACACTACAGCAACCAAAATGTATATCTCAATATATGCACACTTCCATGACAACTCAGTAGCATAACATTATTGACATATGTAGATAGCATACATCTCCCGAGCAAGTATATTATGATATATGCACACACGCTAGAATATCTGTGATGATCACGCAAGGTTTCATGTCAACAGAGGTGACTGGTTGTGATATAAACATCACTGACATACTCACTAGATGGGACACTTTGCAAGGGTAGTACACACAATAGGGGGTATGTGCATACTCTGAAGATCTGCTAAATGACTTGCTTGAATATAACTGACGTCACCATAACTGTAAACCAGTGAAGCATACAGAGCAACAGACTCATGAAGAACTGTAGAAAGGAACAGCCACAATCATGGACACTTTTAAATTATTGCAACTGTTAACCTGCATCATTGACATAATCTGAGATTGTAACTTATTATACATGTTCTGCTCTAAAAGCTGTGTACAATTGTAATAATTTTAGGGGGATTCACCACCCCTTCCCTAAAATTGATCACTTTTTTGGAGAGTTTAACATGGACCATGTTAAACCTGAAGCAGAAATCAGGGGAATCCTAGTTAGTTGAGAGGCTTGTATGACACACAAACTACAACACCCATGCAAGAATCAAACCCATGCCATCAATGTTGTCATTGAGCTGTGTATTTACTGGGTGCAACAACGAAAGACATATCACACCTGCATCTAGTAGAACACCTTGAAGGGAAGTCTGCACTATCAAATCGGAATGGATATGTATCCCAATGAATAGTTCTGTATTACCTACCAGATGTGGGAGCTCATTGTGCCAAATGTGATACACTTAACTAAAGCATCCCTGCCTGATGTAGGTATCTGCCATACAGATCACAACATATGCAAACAACACACTATTAGTGGATTTCCACTTAGCTTGGTATTGCATGCATCTGCCTCATGTAATAGAAATGGATATTGTCTGAAGCATCTGCAATTAATATTTAAATTAAGAAGTGATGTGCTATAACAAAGGGTACAGCAACATCTGAGAATGATGACAATGCATCAACTATGCCCATGTGCACATACACTACAGCAGTGCAAAGTCTAGCATCAATGAATTAGGAAGCTGTCACTGCAATATTGTACACATACCTAACAATGCATGCAGCAAACTATATAAACACATTCAAACCTCAAGACACCTGATCACTGTCTCCCTAACCTTAACAGTGAAAATGTTATACTGTCATGAAATCCTAACATACATCCATATGTGTCCATGCAAACTAGTAAGTGTTAATACTGATGTGATGTAGTGATATCACTGTCATGTAGTACAGTCACAATATTGTTGTAACTATGATACAATTGAACTTGAAGCTGGTCATCACCTCCAAATAAAACCTTGGGTATGAATCACATATGACACAGTGAAATTACAACTCTACCTATTTCCTGTCATTACATCAGTTGTACACCATATGCCTATATGTTCATCAGTGGACATTTGTGGGTGAGGGCCCTGACACCATTATATTACAAATGAGGTGAATGCGGTTCTTGCAGAACAATTAATGACACGAATGCTGACAGTCACACAATGCTGCTGGGTAGCACCTGTATAATCCTTGTGAATAGCAATATGGTAGTACATGCAATGAATTTGCCAAGGCTGCAAGTGAATCCCAAAATGTCATAGGTTTATCTGTATATAACAGCATTTTCATGTTGTTGAACCCAGGACCATGTGCCCTTGTACTCACTATGATGTAATATTGCTGTACATCAGACAATATTTCCAGATGTTAAGTATAGACAAGCACACCTATGCCATACTGCAGCTGTCACTGATGGTTGAATGAGAACTGTGTAGAATGTTGATATATTGTACTATAAGAACACATATCTTAGTAATGCAACTATATACATAGCATCATCACATGTCAACAGTCCTCAAGAGGCATATTACTGCAGCTGTTATAGAAGGAATGTGTAACTAAATGGCAGCAGTGGCCATCACTGCAGTAGCTCAGATCACTGATTGGAATACTCTGTTGTAGGGCTACAGTACATCCACACCTCAACATAGCACTTATGGGTGACAAGAACATCGACATGTGCAATGCCCATAGGGTCATAGGATATTACTAGGCCAAGAGGCAAAAGCCCATTCAGCCCTAGACAGTATTATCACTTTTAAACCAAATCTCTATCTCTAGGTGAGGCAAAGTAGTAGGGATATATGGGTATGTGTCTGCTTTTATTACAGACTTTCTCTATACAAATGAGACAGGGGCATCGCCAAGTGAGTGAATTAATGATCATGCATCCAGTGGTCTAGAGATGGCATGTACAGGGTCATGGATTGGCTCTGCTTCTTGATGTATGTATGCATCTTTGAGGTTATGACATCCTCAGTGTTCCACACAAATGATATGTGGTCAGCGTGAAAAACTGGATGTTGGATTCAGGAGGCCATGTAAACATTTTTCCAGAGTGGGAGTCAAATGAGAACTGATTTAAAATATTATACAATGACCTTAATATACCACCAACCAGTTGACTGAGGTCAGTTTTGAACAGCATACCTGTTGAGTTGTACAAGCTGGGTTACATGCAACAAAAGGGTAGAGCCACTGGGGAAGTCCAGGTTTCACTCTTCTCGGAATGCACTTTATAGAGGATGAGATCATTGGTGTATGCTGAATACAAGACTTTGGGAGGAGTGTGAGATAGCTATGGACTCGCATTCTGCTGTAAAATTGTCTTAAGACTGACAGTGGAAGGAAGAAAGCAGTAGGAAGGCTTATGCTGCCATGAGTCTTGCCAAACACACACACACACAAACACAAGTTATCCACCGTAAGATTACAACCATTACCTATCTAGTGACACAAAGTAAAGCTTAATGCTAGTGCTACTGCAGAAGTCTAACTTAAGCAGCGTCAGAGTCCACTTTATAGAGTAAGACATTATCAGTGTTATCTGAGAAACTGTTGGTACGAGTGAGCGACATATCTATGAATTCACATCCAAGTGTAAAAATGTCTTCAGAAAAATACTTAAAAGAAGCCAGCAGTAGGAAGGATTATGCTGACATGAGTCTGCACACATGCTCACACACACAAACATACACATCAACTGCAGCCACTAACATTCTTTCTGTGGCTGTATTCCAATAGGTTTTGGAATTTTTTTACTGAAAACCAGCACAGAGTCTACATGGTTGCTTTATAACTTGTTAAATTGCTCCTCTGTTTTGGACTGGTTGATTAGCATGCCACAATATTTAATATGCTGAATCTAGATACTTAATGAATCTAAAACAGTATACTATCATGTGCACATGATGCTGAGATGCACACATAGTCTTAGCAGACCATGTTGTGTTAAGGGAAACCAGCGTGATAGCCAACAAAAAATATCAGAAATGGAAATGAGGTCATGCTGTCAATATGCAGGCTAGAAGGGCTTTACTTTTCATGTCTGAAATATTTGTATAAATGTACTTATGTAAAAATGTATACATTTAAGTAAGCTGTTTAATAGAGTGGCAATGTTAACTATAGAAGGATGTTTCCATTTATCTATTTTTTATTGGAATGTGCAATGGTGTTCTTTAAAATAATGAACGAGTATTACAGACGTATTTCATTGTTACAATTTATCAGCAAATAGTCTGTTTGCAGCATAATATCACATTTGCTCCCAGATGTAGTTTACACTGCTTCACTGGAAAACTGTTACCTTACCTCAACAGCAGATATCTATTCCTACATATATCATTGTTTAAGAAACAGTCAAATAAAGAAAAGTATGACTTCACGCAGAACATGTTTGTCTGCTTCCTTATTTATTTATTGGGTAAAATAAATGAAACTACAATTTCACATGGAATATGTGTCTTTCTTAACCTATTTGTCTATGCATGTATACAGTAATAGTGGTTAGTTCTAATGACTTCCTAGTGCATAATAATATGCATCCAATAAAAGCCATTGATTTCTTGGGATTTCATGACATTTCAGATATAACTGAAGCCATAATTCTCAACCTTATAGTATAGAGAAAAAAGCCATGACATAAACATTTTATTGGCTAAAGCAGCTACCAAAGTCCAAGACAAATGATTAGAGGACAGTAACTAGACTCAAAAGTGTTACACAAGAACAACAAGGAACAAGCAGAAGACAGAGTCCATATGACTCAAAGATGACCAGTTAATCTCCAGTAAAAACCCTCGACCATTTATCCCCCAACTGTTAATAAAGAATGGGTCCTCACTGCACTCTCCAGAGTTAAGCAAAGTACAGCAATGGGCTCTTAATACATCCAGGGATGATGCCTAAATAGTTTAAAGTAGGACATGTCAGGGCCACATGAATCTCTGTTCAGCCACAGCCTCCTGACAGGCTTTGCCATAGGGAATGGACTGCAACAGTCATCCCTGTACATAAAACTGGACCATCACCAGACCCAGGGCACTACAGACTCATAACTTATACTTTTCTTATCTGCAAGCCCCAGGAAAGAGTTATCATGGATCTAATAAATAAAGACAAAGTAAATCTTCAAATACTATACTCATCCTAGTTAGGTTTCATCAAAGGTAGGTCAAACCTACTAAACCTGGTGAACTACTTTAACAAGACCACATGAGCCATGGATGATGAGCAAAATAGTGCATACTGCCTACATCAACCTGCCATAGGCATTTGACACAATACTTCAGTTGGGTGTTGCATACAAACTCACATATTTAGATATAAATCTCTGTGTAACCTGAAGGACAGTAAAGATATACAAGTTTCCCCTTCAAAACATCTAAAACCCATATCATCTGAAATAATAACATCGAAACCATAACATCTAAAACCCATAATATCGAATTTCATAACATCTAAAATGTGCAGCATGACATCCGACACCAGAAATCACATGAAAAAAACTCCCCCCACATATAATGACACAAAACTAACAAACACACTTTTTACTACGTTTTGCAGGGGTTCTGCCCCCCAAGCCCCCCATAACTTAAATATACCAATGCTGAGATTGCACTGCAGTGGGTAAAGTTAATTTCCTGACCCCACTGTATCACGATCACCATAAAGAATATACACATAATGTCTAGATAAATTACTGTATGGCCTAAAAAACACAGAGTGGAAAAGTAAGCAACTATATCAATAGTCTAAATCCCTACACTATATAAATAATTACTATAGAAATAAAAACTACAACATCTCATAGTGATTCCACAAGATTAACAGATTAAACTATAACATTTACGTGTTTGATAATACACTATTACATATTATACATTTTTGATGTTATGAAATTCAATGTTATGGGTTATATATCTTATGGATTTTCAAAGTTATGGTCTTGATGTTCTGATTTTAGATGGTATGGGTTTTAGATGTTTTGAAGGGGAACCATATAGTGATGTATATATTTATACACACACACAATCTCCCAAATTTAAAAATGTTCACTTACGTGTAATAGCTTCATAGATGTGTACTAGGCTAATGGCCCTGGGGCCTTTACAAGCCCAGCCATAGGATTACCCTGTCATTGTGCCACCTGATGTTAGTTCCCAGTGCCTCTGTTGAGTAGAGCCACTAGAGTTATCCTCGGGGGGGGGGGATTTTCTATTTCCCATCCACTCATTGAGATTTCTCTTGAAGACGGCCAGTGAGGTGCTCTGCTTGACTTATATGGGAAGTCTACTGCATAGCATGGGCAGTCTCTGGGTTATTAACCTGTCCCTCCAGTACATTCTATTGATTGTGGTAATGACGTTGAGGTCTCTAGAGTGTGTGGTGTGTAGGGATTTGGATTCCTTTAGATGTAGCATTTATAACAGAGCTGGGTCAGACATGGCTTTGTAAGTCAAGCAGAGATTGCCTCTAAGTAGGTGATATGAGACAAGAAATAACTGTAGTTTTTTGAGTCTGTCCATATTGGACAAGTGTTTAAGGTCTAGGATTCTCTTTGTGAGGTACTTTTGTGGCCTCTTCAGTTGTTGCTGGTGTCTAGTGAGGTATATGCCAAATGGGGCATTGTACTCGATGATATGGCCTAATGAGGGAAGAGTAGAGGGAGACAATTTTTATTTATTTTTAGTTTTATTTTACATTTGTTGACCGGGCTAGTCTAACTGGATATATGTCCATTTTCAGCAGAGGCCCGGGGAGAAAAGCTCCATATGCAAGCATTATTAATAACAGGTAAAAAATTAAGCATGGTTATAATATATACATCAAAAATCATTAGATATTAAGTAGAAAGCAGAAGTTGAGAAATAGTGTATTTTGTTAAGAGTTTCTTAAAGCTAAAAAAAATGTTGCGAGTACCTAGATACACAAGGAAAGCTAGTTATTTCCAGCAGAAAAGTTGAGAGTACCTAGATATCCAAGGTAGACTAGTCAGGGTTGCTACAGGGGCAGAGCCAGTGGGTTTTGAGGTGTTTTTTTGAGTTGGGATTTGAAGCAGGGAAGAGAGGAGATTGCTGTGAGATTGTGAGGAAGAGTGTTCCAGGTTTTTCCTACTGTGTTGGAGAACAAGGATTTGCCAGCCGAGTTATTGAGTTTACTAGTCAATATAAGTAGTTTGTCAGAGGAACGAAGGCTTTTAAGATTGCAGTAAGGAGTGATAAGTGAAGTGAGGATGGGAGTGTTTGTGGGTTTGTAAAGGATTTTGTGGGCTAAGGAGATCTAGTGAAATAGAATTTGGTTATGACACCAATCATTGGTCTCAGTGAGGCCATTCTGTAGGATGTGAACATCACTTGGGGGAGTTAACAATAGCTCCCAACTTGCAATCGTCTTTAAACTTGGTCTGCCAGAGTCCATTTGTGTTGGCCTGAACTTCATAGAAGTAGATACACCAAACAGGAGAGGACAGAGGATCAAACCCTGTGGGACTCCACTTGTGACTACTCGGCAGTCTAAACAAATCACATTAATTCTTTGAGCAAGGATCTCCTACAAAGCTGACTGCTTCTCCAGATGACTTGCACAGACTATGCAGAACAGCTTAAACAGCAGAACATAGCCGTTATCTGTAATACCGACTCCAAAATGCAAGTCATCTATAGCAAATCATGATAGTCATTTGTAATCCAACTGTCACCAATCACAAAAGTAAAATGTGTCTAATGAGTGACGAGTAGATGTGAACAATGACCTCTTTTTTTCCTGGATGAGAAACCATTTGTGATGAGGTGTGCCACGTACAAGGATTTCCTGACTACTGTGGCAATGTGATTATCAAGGTAGAGACTGTTGTCCACCTGTGTCTCAAGGTCTCCTATCATACTTTGGCTGTTAAGTAGACTACCGCCAGTGTTGTAGTTCATGGGTACAGAATTATTACCAAAGAGGTTGACAATGCACTTTTTGGCATTTGGCTTGAGGCCATGGCTTTGACACCAGGCATCTGTCTCAGTGAGGCCCTTTTGTAGGATGTGCACATCTTTATGGGGTTTTGATTATGGCTCCTACTTTGCAGTCATCTGCAAACTTCATTAGCCAAAAACCGTCTGTGTTAGCCTGTACTTCAGAGAAGTAGATACCAAACACGAGAGGACCCAGCACTGAACCCTGTGATACTCCACTGGTCTGAAGTCAGATTTGGAGTCTGCTACTTTCACAGTCTGTGTTCTGTCAGTGATCCAGTTGGAAACCCATCATGTGACACAGGGATTTATACCTAGTATAGTGAGTTAAGTTTATCTATACTTTAAGAGTGGGTGATGGTGTTGAAAGCCTTGGCGAGATCTTGATAGGCTTGGCTGTGTGAACCACCTTACCCTCATCTATGGCTTTGGTGACTGCCTCCAAGAAGTCAGTCATGTTTAGGAGACATGATATGTCTTTTTACAAACCCAAACTAGGTGGAGTCCAGAGTTTGGAGATTACCAATGTCTTTGTTTATAAGTTCCATGATGATACGTTCCACTGGCCTTGCAGCCCAGGCTCATCAGGCTAATGGGATGTTAGTTCCCAGGATCCATGGTAGCTCCTCCTTTGTGGAATGGGATAACTGTCACTGTGCGCCATTCAGTGGGCACAAAGGCTGAGGTGAGGCTATGACTGAACATGGTACTTAGGTGAGATGCCATTTCTGCTATTATTACTTTTTCTCCAAGGTATGATCTTGTAGTTGGTGTGTATAAGTTAAGGAGGTGTAAGCACCCCCCCCCCATGGGGGGTGCTTCAATAGGTTGTTTAAAGAAAGCAATTTTTGAGATATGCTCTTCTCTTGTATTTTCACTCTTTTTTTTTTTTTTTTTTTTGGAGGGACTGTCCAAGACTCTGTAGTTTGAGAGCTGACACTACACTCGAGATCCACACCATAGTCCTGAAAGAGAAGCAATTGGACCTGGTGTTTGTAGGTCTGCATGACTTGGGGAGTTAATAAGTGCAAAAACAGAGTGCTTACTATAATATGATGGTTTTGCCTACTCAACTTCTTAGTACAGATTGAGAAGGTCTGGATTGTACCTCTTCAGGCCACTTTACTTACTGCAGCACTGCTTATCAGATGGAGATACTAGAGGAACTACAGACTGTCGTGGCAGGCTTGTATTTCATAAAGGTGCACTCATAACCCTCAACAACATACTCCTGTGGACACCTATGTATTAGCTTAGCAGGTACAAAAAGATCCTGTACTTCCTTACTGCACCAGGTCAGTCCTCTCCAGAGTCTACAAACTGTCGTGACTAGACAGGTAGGGTCTGACCTTGAAAAATCCACACTATTTAACCTGTTCAACTTCTTTAAGAAAATTACTGAAGCAATGAGTAAGCACAAATATGCCTGACATGAATGGAAAGCTTATCCCAGAGTATGTGTAGTCTTTAGGAGATGAACCTGTCCCTCCTGCATGTTCTATTGATTGTGGTAGTGATGTTGTGGTCTCTGGAGTGTATTGAATGGAAAGATTGGGATTTCTTTAGGTGTAGCATTTGAAGGAGGGCTGGGTTGGACGTGGCTTTGTAATTCAGTCAGAGATCACCTCTGAGTAGCCGGTAAGAGACCGAGAACAGCTGAAGTTTCTTGAGTATGTCTGTGTAGGACATGTGTGTAAGGCCTAGGATCCATTTTGTGAGGTACTTTTGTGACCTTTCCAGTTGTCTGGACAAGTACATGGTAAATGGGTCGTTATATTCAATGACTGATCTTATGATGGATGAGTAGAGAGGGTATGATGACCTCTTATGTTCTAGATGCAAAACCTTTGGTTATAAGATCTGCCATGTAGAAGGCCTTTCTGACCACAGTGGCAACATGGTCAAAGGTGAGGTGTCAGTCAACCTTGATGCCCAGATCTGTTATGGACCCTTCAGTGTTTAGTGGGCTCCCATCGAAGTGGTAATCCATGGGAGTTGAATTTTTTCCAAAGGGAATGATAACACATTTCTTGGCATTAAGCTTAAGCCTGTGGTTCTGGCACCAATTGTTGGTCTCAGAGAGTCCCTTTTGTATGAAGTCTGCATGACTTGGGGAGTTGATAATGACTACTAAGTTGCAGTCATCAGCAAACCTGGTCAGCTATAGTCCCTATGTGTTAGCCTGGACATCTGTGAAGTAGATGCAAAACAGGAGAGGGCCCAGGACTGAGCCCTGTGGCACTACACTCGTGACTGGTTGACAGTCTGACTTGGAGTTCACAACTGTTACTGTGTGGGTCCTGTCTGTGAGCCAATTTGCAACCCATCTAGTGATATAAGGGTTGAAGTCTAGTTTGGTGAGTTTATCAATGATACCTGAGTGGGGAATGGTCTCAAAGGCGTTGGCCAGGTAGAGGTAGGAGTCATGGATAAAACCGTGTGTAAAATGTATAAGATACACTGATGAAGTACATTACACTGACCATGAAACAGCGGCAGACCACTATACAATTAAGCCATGGTAAAGGGCAAGTTATTATTCCAGGCATAAAAATTAAAAATGGGATATTCTAGGCTGACTCTCGGTCACCACTGCTATTCTTCCTTGCCCTTAACCCATTACATTGTCTATATAACTGCATAGACCATGGCTATAATTAGGTTCCTTTAAAACAGCAAAGTGTAAAGACTTCTTGTCTTCTCTTTGTCAATGATTCAAATCTGTATAGCTCATCAGATGAGGAACTGAAAGCACAACAAGTTGTCAAATCTTTTTCAGATGATATCAGTGTGTCATTTTGTCTTGATTAATGTGCTAAAGCAACCTTTCAAGCAGGACCACTGCAGCACCATGAATACATCGGTTCTGGATAAGAAAGTAATATCAAAGATATAGACTGTAAATATCTTCTCCCCCCTGCTAAAACACCCTCTGTAAAGGCAGCCTTCTTTATCTGGCTGGAAATATTTAGCTCATACCTTCCAACTACAGCCTTTAAACTGCTCTTTGCCATACTCAACTCTATTAAGCCCTCCCCCCTCCTGGAACTGTTCTTCCTACCAACGTCCCACCCCTTTAGTCCCTCCTACCTTCTACCCCTCTAGTCCAACCACCTTTCCTCCACCTATCCCCTCCTCCATAGTTAGTTTCCTCCTGGAGTTTACTTATATCTCCCACAGACTGTGATGCCATTTTTAAATCCTGTCCTGAGCATCCACAGCTCCTCTGTGCTGGTCATGTGGTTTAGGCTGCTTGTTTTCACCTCCCGGTAGGTCTTTTCAGCATATCTGTCTATCATTTGCAAGCCTCTAAACAACTATTGTGCTAAACTCTGCGTTTTTACTTGTAACTGTGTTTTAGGGTTATAGATGGCCTTGTGCTGATGGCTATCACTCCAATGCAGTATCTGTAACTGTGTTGTATGGTTATTGTTGGCCTCGTGCTGACAGCTTCATTTATCTGTGACCTACATGTGTTTTTGACCTCTGCAAGCTGCTTTTGGGACGAGTGGGGCTCTCTTCTACTCTGACTAATGCTGCATTAATTTTATATGAGTACAAAGGGCTTGATTGACTACTGCTGGCTTGTCATGACCAGAAACCTGGTGTAATGATGTCCTGTTAAAAGGATGCCAACCAAAGTGCATCGCTGAATGCCAGATAACCTCTTAAGGTGGAATAACAATCCCCCTTCAAGTATTCCGCTTAAAATCAGGTTTAGCAGCCATTTTATTTTTCCATTTGTAACTGTAAGGGCTCTGCACAGCTTCTACATGGTTTTGGGGACCGTTTTGCCCTATATACTGTACTGTTTGACTGCTTGCTTTGTACTGTGTCATTTGCCCTTTGCTTAGGTTAATTACTGGCTTAGCAGCTGTAAGCTGCTTTTTGGGATGAGTGGGTCTCTCTATGTTGTCGCCAGCTGCATTACTTTAGTCTGAGTATACAGGGCTCAACTGTTGCACTTTGCTGGCCTAGTCTGCTCTCCAGATGTCCTATTAAAAGGATGCCAATGAACATATATCATTGAAGACTTTTATTTCTTTTTCAAGGTGGTCCTACTAGAGCCTTTAGCTTAAATACTGGCTTAGCAACTATTTTTTCTTTTCCGTTTGTCTGTATAAGGGCACCACATGGCTTTTACATTGTTCTGAAAACTGTTTTGAAAACTGTTCAGCACAAGTTATTGCACAGCATGAACATATCGTAGTTTACTGTGTTAGTCTGTTGAGCACTATATATTGCACCGTTTAGAGATTTTATAGTATTACTTTATCATTTACCC
Organism: Protopterus annectens; assembly: GCF_019279795.1. Lineage (NCBI taxonomy): Eukaryota > Metazoa > Chordata > Ceratodontiformes > Protopteridae > Protopterus > Protopterus annectens. Next base: position 749,241,366 of record NC_056739.1, on the reverse strand, counting down.
CTTGCTTTCTGCTGCTTATATTTGGCTCTACTGCTGTACAACCCTGTCCTCTCAAATGGACTAGGGTCACTGATAGCATACTGAACTGCTGAATGAATGTTTTGTTCTACTTAATGGAGCCTATATTGCCTAACTTGTATTGTTCATAGCATAACGTCTGCTGCTTTCCATTGTTAATCCCCTAAACCTAATCTTCCTCTACATACTTGCTCTAGCCTCATCTAACCATAGCCTCTCTCTACTACTGTGCTTTGTTACACCCTCCCTTCTTCTCTAAACATCCCTTACCTTCTACCTTTCCCTTTTGCATCTGTAATATTAACTAACTCAGTGTTGCCTCCCTCTCCTCTACAGTAATCCATCCCTGGTGCTCCCTCCCTGCTTTAAAAGCAAAAGGAATACCTCCAGCCATCACCTAAAGACACCCTGAATTGGCCAGCTTGCCTGGTACTTGGAAAAATACTACTGAGAAGACCCCCCCCAAACAAGATTGTGTAAATGTATGTTGCTTAACACTAATTAAATGTAGACTTGATGTACTATCTATAGAGTTAATCTGCCCTCCCGTGTGTGCGTTCTAGCAGCCTACCGCAGACCGTTTGCCCTCTCCTCCTCCTGTTATCACTACCCTAGAATATATTTAAACCTAAGACTGGTCCAACTATCCCTGCTGTTTGCTGTCTCCTTCTACCATTAGGTGGCAGCATCTACCAATATAAATCCTAGATATTCTTTATAATCCCACCAAGTTTTATTTTTTCACAAACAGTTGGTTATGAGTTAATATCCTTAGACTGTAAATATTTCTCCCCCTTGCTAAACCACCCTCTGTAAAGGCAACCTTCTTTTCCTGGCTAGAAAAATTTAGCTCATACCTTCCAACTACAGCCTTTAAACTGCTCTTTGCTGATACTTTTTCTGCCATACTCACTTCTAGTGTTCTTTCCCTCTCTGCTCCCCTACCCTGCCCCCAATTCCCACCTGCCCCAGTACTCCTAGCTTTATTCCTATCTTACCCCACCCTCTCAACCTAATTACCCAATACCAGCTCCCCCCCTCATTACTCCTCCCACATGTAGCCATCCTTCTTAAATTCTGTAATTTGTACTCCACCCAATAATTATAGTCCCCTCCTCTTTCCTTAAAATCTCTAGAATACCTCCATCACTTTTTAAACCCTTTCTTCTTCATAGCCTTCTCTATTTTCCTAACCACTCATACCCCCTCTCTCTTTGTTCCAACATGCTCTCCTCAAGTTATCACACCCTCCAGTCCCCCAGCCTCCTCTTTCTGTTCCTACTTCCCTTATACTATGCTACCTCATATTCCACCTATGCTTGTCCAATACCACCTACAAAGACAACTACCATACAAACCCACCTTCCCCCTCACTCTTACTCCCATTTCCACTCTATCTCCTCTTCTCTCATTCAGCCCAACCCTCTACACCTATTCCACCCTAAACACTTCTCCTCTAAAGTCAACATACTGTCACCTCCTCTAATCTGCAATCTACCAAAATGCATGCCTGGCAGTCCAATATGGCTAAAGGGTATCTCTTTCAACAACCTAGTCCAAGCTGGTGATATCCATCCTAACTCTGGTCCTACATCCTTTATTAACAACACTCATCCCTTACCCTCTTCCTCCTATCTCAACACCCTAAAGATTTTTACAATTAATGCACAGTCTAAACAACAAAGTACACCAATTTCAAGCTTGGTTAAGCCATAATCAACCAGATATCTTAGCCATCTCTGAAACCTGGCTCAAGCCCTTTATCTCCGACTCTGGGATTCTGCCCCTAGGATTTCATTGTCTCAGAAATGACCGACTAAATAAAAAAGGTGGAGGCACTGCCCTAGTCTAATCCAACCTTCTTACCTTAATTCCCCTCCAAATTCCAATTCCTCAATTCCAGAACACTGAACTAACTTCTGGAATTCTAAAACTAATTAAACACAAAAATATCTGCATCATTGCTCTATATATCTCACCTGGTAACAATACCTCTACACTTGAAAATATTCTCCTATGGGCCTCTACTGAAATTAACTATGAAACTTATATCCTTGGTGATGTGAATATTGACTGGAATAAAATCAATTGCCCCTCTCCCTCTATAACTTCACTCAAATAATCCTCTCCATCACTTGACCTAACAAAATAAACCCTCCCAGATCTACTATAGATTGGATCCTAGTCTCAGATCCAAATAAAATAACCATTTCTGGCACTTCCTAATACCTTTAGCGGCCACCTCCCAGCCTTCGTGCATCGCTCAACTAGTTCCTCCCCAGACCATCAATTCAAACTCGTAACCTCAGTAGCTTCAACCCAACTACTTTCTCAAATACTTTAAAACAAATGAACTGGCAAATTCTAAACATCCTTCCTCTTGACAAGACTATAGAATACTTCAACTCTGTCTTACTTGATACTTTAAACTCACTAGCCCTATGAAGAAACAAAAGGATAAAAACTAAAACTGCTCCTTGGCTATCCAAAGAGACAAAACAGATTATGCACCACAGAGACAAACCATGGAAGCTTTATCAAAACAATAAACTGGACAATACCTTGCTTCAATATAAACAGCTCTGCAACCATGCAAAATGACTAATCACCAAAGACAAAAAAATCCTACTATATCAAACTTCAGTCCAATAACAATAAAAACCCAAAAACATTCTGGAACTCTGTAAACTCACTCTTCAATCCAGGCTCCAAGAATAATTCCTGTCCTGACCCAAGTAAATCTGATCTCTAACTAGGCTCTGAATTTAACTCATTTTTCATAGACACTATTATTACCCTCACCAAGACATTTCCCAATAATAATCCAACTGCTCTACACTCTTCCCCCTTCTAACTCACCTCATCTGTTTGAACTCAAACCCATCTCCACTAACTTTATAAAAAAACTTTTGTCCAAACTTAAACCTTGCTCTAACGTTCCTGACAATATTCCCTCTTCCTTCCTAAAATGTGCTGCGGATGGCATTGCACTCAGAGTCAGCATCATTATCAACCGATCCATAAAAGAATCATACATCCCCAACCTCTGGCGATTTTATATTCTTCCTCTTCATAAAGGAGGCAAAAATACCAGCATCTCAAACTTTCACCCCATTGCTTTGCTCTCACCAATCTCCAAAATCCTAGAAAAATGCATCCACCTCCAATTTATGCCTTTTCTGACTCAAAACAATCTTCTCACTCCTACCTAGCATGGCCTCCGTCCAGGCCATAGCACAATAACCGCTCTACTCTCTTTCCTAGAAACTGTCAATCAAGCCCGAGATTCAGGCCACTTACTTTCTACTGTTTTACTCAATCTGTCTAGAGCCTTTGATACTGTTTCCCACAAGCACCTTCTTTGTCATCTCTCAAACCTTAATCTCACATAATGCTTTATCCTGGTTCTCCAGCTGTCTATCAGACAGATCACAAGCAGTCAAATGGAAGGACTCCATCTCTTCCTTCCTACCTACCCCAACTGGCGTACCACAGGGATCCATCCTTGGGCCAATGCTTTTTAACATCTTAATCAATAACTTTCACACTGCTATTCCTGATGCTAAAATCATTCAATATGCAGATGATTCAACCTTAGTCTGCTCTGCCTCAAACCTCTCTGAATTGCTGACTAAAACCCAAACTGCCTTCTCAACAATTGAAAACTGGATGCAGCAAAACCACCTCTCTCTCAATGCAAATAAATCAAAGATTCTACTATTCCCTCCCACAAAGACCCTCTCCTATGATAAAAACAACTTCAAAGTCTATAGTCAAACCAACTCACCTATAGAAGTAGTCCCCTCTGCCAAACTACTTGGCATTACTGTAGATGAACACCTCAACTTTGATATTTATATTCAACAAAATATTAAGAAAACCCACCAAAAGCTAGGTATGCTGTATAGGAATAATCGCTTTCTCTCCAACTCTACCAGGCAAACTCTGGCCTCAACTTATCTTCTTCCTTCCTTATTATACAGAGCCCCTCTCCTAACCAACCTCTCCTCCTCTATCATCTCTAAACTAGAAAACTGCTGCAACAAAATCTCTAAATTTGCCTCTAAATCTAAAAATATCAGCCATCACTGCCTAACCATACAATCCCTGAATTGGCTTGAACTCCCAAACTACCTAGACTATCTCCAACTCACTACTGCACATAGACTCATATTTCACCCAACAAAATGTCCCACTCTAACTAACATCCTTCCCCCTTATACACCCAACAGAGCTCTCAGATCTGAAAATCAGAACTTAATTACTATCCATAAACCTAAACATCCTGTTGGCCAACTTCTCCTATCTTTCTCACTAGGCAAAAAATGGAATTCCCTTCCCTCCACACTAAGAACCATAACAAAGTCAGAAAACTTCAAACCCAGCTATTCAAACACATGTCCACTAAATGGAAATGTACCTGCCTTCACCCAACCTAATCCAAGGAGGCTAATCCAAGGAGGTTCTCGCTCTGGTTCCCAAGCTCTACAACTCTCTTAGTTATCTTCCTATGAGCCTATCTAAGCTCTCAACAATTTCTATAGCTTCTCTCTAAGCTCTCACATCCTACATCTACCCTCACACAGCCCAACCTTGTAAATAGCATTATACTGTTGATGTGTGTATGTAAAGCGTATTTACATTTTCTTAAAAGGTTTGTATGTAAACTGTTTCTACACCTAACTCATATATGTTTTCCTCAAATGAAACTGTGTGATCCCTACCTTCAAGCTTAATGAATTTAACTATGCATGATACTGAATGCATTTATGAGTAAATATTCTACATAAGATCTTTAATATTAACTATAATTTGTATCTAAATTGTATAATGCAGCTTGGAGCTTTTCTCCCTGGGCCTCCACTGAAAATGGGTCAATTCAGCCAAGTGGACTTCCTCAGTAATAAAATTGCAAATAAATAAATAAATCAATAAATAGAGCCAGCGGGAGTATATAAATATTTGAAAATTGATGAAGCATCAACAGCAAAACATGAACAAATGTGAATAAAAATTAGGAGTACTTTAGAAGACTTAGATTAATCCTGAAACCAATGTTGCCATCAAGTAACAAAATCCAAGATATAAACCTAATTGCTTTCCCTGTCCTAACATACAGTTGTGTAGTGATGGAGTGTCCATAAAACATGTTGAATAGATTAGACTGGAAAAACAAAGGATGCTTCGTGCTCAAAAAGTGATTTTTAAAAATCAGTGCATACCAAAAATATATATTCCTCTTTCTGAAGGAGGGATGGGCCTCCTTGAAATTGATAACATGTACAGATCTGACATCGTGGGATTCCACACGTATCTGCTGACCTCACAAGACCCAAACTTAGTGAAAGTTTTTAAACATGAGGAGAAAAATTCTAAGATGACTTCCCTGCTTAGGCTAACAGAAGCATACGGATGTCAAGCAGGAATGGAAATCAAACCACAAGTAGATGAAAATCATCAGCAACTGAATGTGCCAGAAAACAAAAGATAGAATATAAACCCAATGACAGTTTGAGTTTGGCCGACACAAACTTCATTGGGTAACATCTAACACTCCAGCTATGTATGGTCCTTTTAACAAACCACAGCTACCTCCCTTGAGATGGGCAAGCTGGCAATGGCCACTCATTACCACCTTTCCCCGCCATATCCTATAGACACCTGAGAACACTGGAGCTTTTACTCATGTGCGGGTTGCCTGGGGTGTTGTAGGTGCTTTGTCCTCGATTGCCATGCATCTGCCTGCAAAACTGGAATTTTAATTGGCTAATTTATATTAGCAGAAAGTATTGTACACAACCCCCTTTCCATGCCTTGGATACTCTGCTTAACAATCACCATGTAGAAAAGTATGCGCACAAATATCAGCCCTCCCTCTACAGCACTTATCACTGCTACCCTTTCAATTTTCAAGAAGTGCACAAATGAGCCTGCTATAGCACCTGAGATCTGTTCAGATTTTCATAGTGAACACATCCCCAACTAGGTGCTACTCCACAAATGTGTAATATTTTTGTATGAACTGGCAGCCCACAATGTAATTTCTAATAATTTAATATAGTAAAGCTAATTTTATTCTTTAACAAAAACACAACAGCAAACTTTCTATTTAACAAATTACACTTTTGGCCACATAGGCATGTTGTGTCAATGAATCTTCAATACAGTATGTTTCATATGCATCTGTTACACTCATCCCTGGGCAAACTTTCAGCATCCTGGCATATGTTATGAGTTGTGCTTAACTGTGACATCCCACTGATACTACCATTACTCACGACACACTGCTGATACGTATGATTCAATCCACCATATTATTTCTCATCTTACACATTCCAAATAACAAATGTAGGCATCTGTTCCACAATCATCTGACCACCCATATATTGTCAAGCTGGCCATGTCTTGTGTGTGTTGTTCCACTGGAACATGCACCCATATTAAGAAATAACCTTTCAGTTTCAGCCTTGTGAATATGTACTTCTGCTATTACCTAAACTGTACACCATTACTAATAGTCAGTGGTGTATACTTGGACAACATTAAGCAAGTACTCTACTGTGCTGCACATGAAATGTATTTCATGCCAATGTTTACTTGTATGGCCATTCTGGTTATTCAGTTCTAAGCCACTCCATGCACTAACTCTGAATGCAATATGCACTCTGGTGTTAATCCAAATGTTCAGCAATTATTACTCATTCATACAAATGGCCACACATAGCTCGGTTCTGTTTTATATGAGTATGTAGATAGTCACTTCTATCGGAACTACTGTTTTCAGACAAACTAATTCAAACTAACATAAGTATTGCTTTACATGACTCTTTCCCCGAAGTATACACTGTCTTTCACACACACACAGCACTACATATCCTCAACACTTCTTTGCACTCCTGCATAGTTGGTTTCCTGACATTGCATTATAACAGATCGATTTCTCTTATACAGTCAGATCTCAATAATCATAAATCTATCTTTAAGACCTCTGTATCCAAGTAGTGTACTATAAGCCACAATTATTTTATTTTACACTAAATACATCTTACCAGTCCTTTATTTCAATCTACAGTTGCCAGATGTGCACCGATTATTCATGGTACACTACAATATCCAGGACAAATAAACAAAAACTTCAATGTTTTTTTAACCACAGTTATTTTTTTATTGCAAAACTACAATCCAAACAAAACATACTATGTTAAAAATATTAGCTATTCTTACACTAACACATAAATGTTAACTCTCTATTACTACTCAATTACTCATTTCCATTGAGGTAGAAAACCTGTGTACTGGCCTAAAGGGTTAAGATATCAGTCACAAATGCGCCAAACGCAGCAACTAGGAATGACTCCATGCACTCTACTCCCAAGCCATCCGTAATGCCAGATAGTGAACTGTCGACAGGCAGAATGCCGAAAGTGATGATTTTCATCAGTCTCCAATGGTATTCCAAAGATATGCATCGGCACATGTAAAACACCCTGATGAAGCACAACCTCACTCATTTCCTGAAAAAAAAATTACTTTTAATGCAACCAGAGCCAATTACAATTACGCTGAAACAGTCAGACTTCCCAAACAAGTACACCAAATCTTGTAATTATGCAAAAGTACACTTCCTAATGCATAGCCAGTGTCATGTTCATACCAATATGAATTTGTATGTGCTGTATATAACAAAATGAGTGCAATGTGTATCAGCAATTATTTCGGACATAGATGATAAGTACTATACACTGTACACAGTAATATGGTCTCATCAACCATACAACATTACTCTTTACCATGCAGAATGATCAAGAGTTCATTCAGAGAATATGGGTTACTTTTTTGATATACTATACTGTACCCATTTACATTGCAGTGTGTACTTGGTGCCTTGAACCATGACAGCATCTGCTTGAAGAATTCATCTCGTATATGACAAGACTCTCTGTCAGCAGAATTTGCCTTTCATGTCATTTACACCAACACTGTTTCACATTGCAAACAATACCTGTCGGCACTACAGACAACCATATATCTGCTACATCATTACAATACTTATGTCAGCGAGTCATGAACAATCAGATATGTAGCAGTGTGTGCATCTCTCTCTCTCTCTCTATATATATATATATATATATATATATATATATATATATATATACACACACACTCTTATGTAAATGAAACAAATGTGAGTGTACATTACATTGTCTGTAATACACACAGGCTGCAGGTATAATTTGCAGTTTCCTAGGTGTTCTATTTCAATTAAATTATGGTGTCCAACTCTTTTGTCAATCATGGCACTCCTGGTGTCACTTGCCCCCTTTAAGTTTGTAATAAACTGTGGTCAACTTGGGTGCTATAAAATTAATCATGCCAAAACGTTATAACTATGTCTTCCTGATGTACTACTACAGTAGCCTGATCTGATCTTTGTCAGTATACAGCATTCTGTCTTATTAAGTAATGACTCACCGGAACAAAAGATAAACAGTTTGTTGGTGAATTCGCACAACAGATTCTTTCTTGTGTGGTAGGCATATCCCTGCAGCTGTGGCACACACACCAAGTAGGAGGTAGCTCTGCCTGATGTTCAGTAATTTCACTGTTCTGCCTCTCTTGCTCTTCAAGTAACTCCTGTACTAGTGCTGGATTCCTTTCTGCTATCAGATTGCACAGACAATGCATTTCTTCTATGGATAGCCCTTGAATTTTGTTCTGTAAACACACAAGCATTTTCATTAGTTAATCATAAGGAATGTGCTTGTAAAACATGTTTTATGCCCCTACACAGAACATCCTGGGCACCAGTTTTTAAAGGAATACTGACCTAGAAAATGAAAATATAATTAGCTTTTATCATCAACATGTCCCTATCTCGGTTACACATTTTTAATAACAAATCATTTGATAATGTCGTTGCCAACCTCACTCTTGGATGAAGCTGTACCTGTAAACTCTAAAAATCCTGTTGTCCTTCATGAGTCATGATGATAGCTTGCTGTCATTCTCTGTGACTCCTCTCCCTCATATTTCCTTGCTTTTTAGTAGTCTTCCTTCCAGAATTAGGATGCATTTTTTTCTCCGGCTCGGAAAACCATCTCACTGCAGGTGTGTTCTCACTGGTGTACTTGGTCTCCATGTCGATAAACTTTGAAAATTGAATACAGGCAAAAACATTTTATTAAAAAAGTCAAAGGGTATGTCCATCTTCGAGATACAGCACTCAGTTGCAAACAGAACCGTGAAAACAAAAAAAAATCATCCTCGGGTAAATTAATCCAGCAATGATTAAATATGATAGAGTAACAATAACAAAGTACATGATTGCTACATAACAACCTCTTTACATTGTTTTTCAAAAGAACATCCACTTAGACATGAATTATTCAGATTCTGTTAACATCTGTAAATAGTATTCCACAGTAAAGTTATTGACTGCTCTTATATGCTGCTGCCAACCTTATTATCATTCACAACCATGTAAAATGCATCATCAGCAGCTCATTTGCACTGTTCACCTACTCTTTCTCTTATTTACAAAACTTGAACTCACTACTACTTTCATCATATAGCCCAATGATCCAATGTTAACCTAATTTTTAGGAAAAAAGAAGCTATGGTGCCTTTAAGATGTAACCAGGCAACTTTAATATCATCCATATACAATCTCCATACAGCACCCCAATAGTATAACTCAATCACTGGCTGCACCTCATCTGGACATTGTAGAAATAACACACATCATGGGCATCAAACAAAAGCAATGCACAAACCATGAATACAGTCATACTCAAAGTCTCACGAGCAGAGGCCTAGTATTATCAATAAACATATGTATGTATGTATGTATGTATGTGTGTGTATATATACATATATCCAACATATATAGGCCAAGTATTATCACTAATTTTATATATCTGTATATATATATATATATTTTTTTTTTTACTTAGCAAAAACACACAACCTGGAATACAAAATAGTCCAGCCAAGAATATCAAAGTCCTACCTCTTTGAACCTAAAGAGTAGTGAATATCTTGCCAGGTAAAATAAACAATTACCAATTAAACAAACCATTAACTGCCATGTCTCGATAGCCACGCCAGTGTAGGACAACGTCCCCAAAACCCCAAATCATGGAGTGGTGCCACCAAACACCCCAACTACATCGACCCAATGTGTGATGCCACTACATTGGGTAAAAGGGCACAGTGCACTGCCCTGCACATTGGGTTACTTATCCTGTTAGAATCTTTGTTAAAATACTTTGCCTCAGCTGTCAGTGAGCATATCATTCCCTCAAAGACTGAGTAGAAGCAATGAGTATTTGAACTGTTAGAGTAGTAATGCACATACCTGTATAATAAATATGTAAAAATAAGAATAAAATTAAATAAAACTGTATTCAGACAAATGTGTAGAGAAAAAAAATTGACTCTTGTCCGTCAGTTCCACTACATCTTAGTTGGACAGCTCACTGAAAGACAAAATAAGATGGTTAAGTATAAAAACTTTAAATAAGAGTGAATGGGCAAGGCATTTGCTCCAAGATGGGAAAACTTTCACCATTGTGTAGTTTGTAAATGGTTTGCATAGAACTGATACAAAAGGTGACTGTAACAAACTAAGGAAATTGTTATGCGACTGAAATTTTTGACAATTACCAAGGTCAACCAAGGCAGTTATAACACATGAACAAATTTTTGACAATTACCAAGGTCAACCAAGGCAGTTATAACACATGAACACTCAGGCACCATATACTGTCAGTACTCTCCTTTCACATACCAAAGTAATACTGCATGTATGAGACCCTAATGGAAAATCAACACTCAAAGTTACTAAATGCATGAACTACCATTGAGTCAGAAATACTGACAAACTGTGGTGTAATGCGTACGCAATATTCATGTGCATTCCTGGCTTAGAATGACATAAGCATTTCAAAATACAACTGTAATACGGCAAACAATTATCAGAAATTGAGCAGGAATAACTTAACTTGTACTGCACTGCAATGCAATTCTTGGCTAAGCCTAAATAGCAATAGGTGATGAATACATAACTTTCAAGTGTCGGTACTGTGATCTGCAGTCCGCTCTCACTTTGACAATGTGGCAGATTTCAATGACCAACTTAGTATCATCTAAAAGGAAACCTCATTGTTCTCCAAACTGTGTGTCTGTTGCAGAAATCTGGAGTGGTGCTCATCTACCAACTGGCTTGTGTCCGGGGGTGGATATGTGACAATTGAGGGCTGTATATTTCTTGGATCATCATCTCCTAGTGTTGCTCGTTCCCTCAATCTGGTGCAGTCTGTCAGTCGGCGCAGCAAAATCATTCTCTCTAACGGTATGAAGTATCTGTATTCTTTCTTCACTTTTTTACGCACCAATGTCCATCATCCACTTTTCTTGTTAAACTTTCTACGATACCTGATAATACAATAGAGTAAAATTCAACCGAGAATCAAATGCAAGTAACACAAGTTCTTCAATTAATGCTTTGTCTACATCATCTGCTATTTAAACTCTCAGACACTCCTGTCATTACTTATGTAATCTTTAATGTCAAAACATGATGTGTTGACTCAAGTAATTTAACCTTAGCAAATTATGATTGGTCAGTATTATAACAATGTCTAGAAGTGTATTGTGGATGAGGTTGAAACAAGAATCAATAGTTCGAGTGTAATAGTTGCCTTCAGTAACATAGAATGACTCTTACAAGTAACATATCTGTTGGTTTTCAGTGTTACATGTGCACTTGGAATACAGAGTCAGGAGACATGATGTGTATTGCATCAAGTCATAGTGCCACGGTACAGTTTAGTCTATCCTTTTGACCATTTGCAGGACTACTCAATAATGTCAGATGCCCTAACTCATGGCATGTACGCTAACCAAAAACATAAACCTAGACTGATATTATTGTGGCACAGTAATGTGGAGTACTGTGCATTCTTACACTTATCTTCCGTCCTTGTTACGATAGTATGGATGTCCCTAGTGGCTGTTGTGATCTATGGCAGCCATAAAATTCCGTGCTCGATAAGCAGGAAATGTATAGGTCTGCTGTTTTGAAGCTTATTTTAATATGAGTTGGTGGAACTGTTCTAATTCCGCAGTTGTTCTATAAAAATTAACAAATCAGAATGTTAATGTCAGTTAGCACTGAATTGTGTAAAGCTGTACACCGACAAAAAAGGTCTTTACCTGTAGCTCAAGTAATGCCATATTTTCTCCACAAATTTGGGATCCAGAAGAATGTCTCTTAATGTTTCATGTGCAGGGCTTTCAGGCTCTAGCCATGGTGCAGTATGCTCTGTCCCAAGAGATTCATGCTGACATTGTCCCAACGGTTCATCTTCATCTGGATCTCTCCCCCACTCATGCTGGTTTACCACATGGTATAAAACACATCTCCAGCGTATCTGTGTTCTCAACAAGAAGACAAAAAAAAATTGAGAGACTGGCTCAGGTAGATCACGTACATGTACTATACTAAGATCATATATTTCCATACCATGATATCTTCCAGGTTGTCAGAATGCTGACAGCAATGCCAGAAGTGATTCACTATTTGCTTGGTCCACTAGCATATAATTATGCAGCCATGCTGTTGACCTGCCTGTTGGTCAATAACAATATTTAAAAAGTGAGACGCCTATTAAAAAATGAACTTCTAAAAAGTAAATGTCATTGGACACTTTGGATCATATGACCATTTTGTTACATTTGTAGCAATGCATATCATGCAAAACAGGGCTTACACAAACATAGCAATAGTTGTAGAAACCTTTCTGTAGAATGTTTCGGGGGTGTTTATGTGTTTCCATCCAACTAATTCAGGAGCTCAAGGTGTTTTGCTATGTAATGTTACACATTGGCAGTAACAGACGGACAAGACTCCATCTGCTGTCATTGTTCCCTGCCTGTAATGTGGCACTGCCACCAAGACTTATGCCGTCAGCCATGTTTCTAATTAGTTGGTTGTTAACACTTCTAAAACATTTTGTCCTAGGTGTGAAACCAAACTCATTCACCCATCTGGTTACATTACCTTTATGACATAAAAGCTTATTTAGTCAAAATGCAGAAGGCAAGATCAAAAACAGTTCAGTAAGAACAGTTAACTTGTTGATTCATTTAGAAAGATTTTTCGCTCCATGCCACATGTCAAAAGAATGATTGATTGATGCATACTTAGTTCCTGAAAAGACAAGACAGGCATTCTACATTGTGTTGAGACTTTAAATGTTAACTGCTAATGAGACTACAGAACAAAGTCTTACTCATAACTTTGGCAATCTGTGGATGCACATCAGTCACCACTTCATCAATGTTGACATGGCAGCCCTGAAAACTTTTCATGCATCTTTCAAAGGCAAAATTCTCCATTCTTGGTGAACTCAGTTCTGTTTCTCTCTTGTCAACCACATGAACAAGTAGAATCTCTTTTGTTTTTTCATCCATGCATGTATAGGTGCAGTACTGTGCACAGTGTCCGGGACTATCCATACGACCATCATCTAGAAACATGAACCAAACGTAATACGAGTCTCACACATCAGAAGGTTCTAGTAGTACATATCACAGTAGCTACTAAAAAATTTATCATTTTGCTCACCCATAATTGTCACATTCATGTGTTTACGATCCTCCATCATCTGGCTAACCATATGATTCCAGTAGTCTTGCACAACAAGAACTATATACCTTCTCTGTAAACGGTAATAACTATCTTCCCAGATGACTGATAAACCGAGACACTTGGCTATTAGTGCAATTTTAGCGTAATTGTTTCCAGTCATGAAGACTGTTGCTGCTAGCATAAGACCACCTGCATGTAACACATTCCTTACCGTCTGCTGACTCGACCCCTGGTAAGCTACACGACCATTGCAGCATGCCTAAAAGAAAGATTTTGTTGTTAGTAAGTTAGCAAGTTAACTATTATTACACCACAGTATGTCAGCTACTGTTGCCCTATGATAGCACGATGCATGACCCTTTCATTTTATCTGACAGTGACACAACTTCTTGACATATGTCACACCTCGGTATAATGCACTTCCTTGCTAGTTGCAGGAGATTATTCTTTTTTTTTTTTTTCAAAACACTTTTTATTGAATTTTCAAACATGACATAAAAATACAACAACAACAGAATAAAATACATATTGAAAGAAAAAAATGAAAAATTAGGAGATGTATATGTAACACAGTTTTGTATAATAAATGTTTATATCTCAATGCAATCTGATAACATACAATAACTATCTACAACTTATGCTAATATTGACCTAAGAATACTTCAAAATGGATATAGATCTAAAATGAAACAGGTATATAGATATAAGGGAGACTGAGGTCTATGAATTCCACAAGGAGAGTAACCAACTATACACTATAAATAATATGTAACACCTTTTCTATAGCTTTGTTAATTTGTGCCGATTTCTTGGGACTTCTCACTATCATTTTCTGCGCACTAATATATGTACAGGCTAGAGTTTTGAAGTTATTCCAATTCAATTTGGTACGATCTAACCAATTTTGGGTGATATAAAGTTTTATAAGTGAGCATATATATATTAGTACTTGTAAATCCAATTTGGAAAGATATATATTTGGTATATGTAGTAGTGCAGTCTCCCAGGATAGGGTGGATTTATGATAACCCATTTTCTGTAAACGGACTTTTAGAGAAGTCCAAAGTTTATGTGAGTGATAACAAGACCAAAAAATATGTAGAAGATCTGCATTAGGATGAGAACAACAAGAGCATGAGGCCGATTTATTAGCATCAAACTTATTAAGTTTAGAAGGAGTGACATATGCATTATTACTGATCATTAGTTGAGTGTAAAAGAGTTTTTTGAAAGGCGAGTATTCTAGTGTATTTTTAATAGCTGAGAGTTTCTGATCTATAGATATATGAGGGTTGTGTTTGTCCCAATAATTGGAAAAAAGACAGAGTGTATTATGAGTTATCTGATTTATAAGATTATAAGATTTAGATAACATTTTCTCTGGAAGTGTAAGAACTTGTATGACCGTTTTGTAGTTAATGATATCTGTGTTGTCTACTGTGATGTATGGGAATTTAGCATTGACAACATCTCTCATTTGACGTAAAATGGTTAAATAGTTAGTATTTACCTTAAATATTTTACGTATATTTGTGAGAGTTTCATTTTTGTATTGTATCAGATCCCAAGCTGTGAAATCTTTGATCAGGGGAAAGTTTGAAAGATCAAAAGGAATATTATCTAGACTAATATTAGGATTTAAATGGAGAGGTTGCATTAATTGAAATATAGTTCCTAAATTGACAAGTTTTGTCAGTTCTTGAAAAGCAAAAAATTTTTGTTTTAACGAGTTTAATATTTTTAGCTTATTCATGAGATCTAAGGAAAGAAAAGGAAGAGCTAATGGATTAATTTTTTTAGTTAAAATGTGTTGATACCACAATTTTGTCCAGATAGGATATTGATTATACTTCTCAGTATCTATATTCAAAATAGATAATAGTTTATTGGCCGAGATGATCAAATAATACAGATGAAAATTTGGAAGACCAAGTCCTCCCTTATTTTTAGGAGAGGTTAATTTACTTTAAGAAATTCTCACTGATTTGGGAAACCATAAGAAATTAGCCAGAACTTTATTAATTTTTAGAAAAAAAGATTTTGGAATCAACTGATCTACAGCATTAAATTGAAATAGTAATCTGGGGAGAATATTCATTTTTATTATTGCTGTTTTTGATAGAAGTGATAAATTAAGCAATTTCCATCTATTTAAATCAAGTATAATAGACGACCAAGTTTTAGCTAGATTATTTTGAAATGTGGAGAGACCATTATGATTTATAAGAATCCCCAAATATTAAGTTCTGAACTATCTGAAAGATGGAGTCTGGAAACAAATATGATTTGTGAGCAAGTGGATTTATGGGGAGAATTTGTGTTTTTTGAATGTTAATCTGATATCCCGAGACCTCGGAGAATCTTTCAATAGAACCAATTAGTTTTGAAAGGTCAGAGCAAGGTGTTTGAAAATATATTACAAGATCATCTGCAAAAGCCGACAAACAAACTTTAGTATTAAGAATTCTAGGAATCTTGTGAAAAGTATTTTGTGTTATATATAATAATAAAGGCTCTAAATATAGATTGAATAAGAAAGGAGATAGCGGGCATCCTTGTTTTGTGCCATTAATAATCTTTATGTTTTTGGATACTTTCTTATTAATATAAAGAAAAGTATAAGAATTTTTATATAGAATTTTAATAAAGTCTATATAAGAAGATGGTATATTAAAGCAAAACATAATGTGAAAAAGAAAATCCCAATTGACTCTATCAAAAGCCTTAGCAGCATCAAGGGTCAGTGCATACAGTGGGTTTGAATCTTTTTTAGTAAAGTATATAAGAGAGTCTATTGTCAAAGTATTATCCCATGAATGTCTATGTGACATAAAGCCCACTTGCTCCGAAGAAATCAAGAATGGTAAAACATTTTTTAGTCTAAAAGCAAGTAAAGAAGCTAAGATTTTGATATCAATGTTGATCAGAGAAATAGGTCTGTAATTATTTGGATCAGTTTTTTCTTTATCCCTTTTCAAAATTAAAATGTTTTTGAGGTGTTCCAATGTAGGTCAGTTATACCATAAACCATTATATAATTAAAAATTTCAAAAAGAAGGGGTGAAAGCTCAGATGAGTAGGTTTTGAAGAATTCGGATGTAAAGCCATCTGGTCCCGGAGATTTACTAGTCTTAAGTCTATTAATGGCTTCCGATATTTCTTTAATAGTCAATGGGGCAGAAAGTGTATTCTTTTGTTGATCATTTAACCTAGGAAATTTAATAGAGGATGCAAAGTTCACTATATGTTGATTGCTCCTAGATTTGTTGTCCTTTGAATATATCTCTGAAAACAATGATGTAAAAAGCTGCATAATTTCCAAATCAGTATTATAGAGCTTATTGTTATGTTTTAGTGACAAAATTCTAGGGAGGGATTGATTACCCTTAATTATTCTGGCTAACATTTTAGAAGGAACCTGTGCCCATTCAGAGTATGTAGCTAAGAACCTTTGCTCTGATATGGTAAGGTTATGTTGATGTAGAAGCAGTAATTCTTTTTGGGAGTTTAACAATAGATCATATACAGAGGAATTAGGACACGTTCTGTATTGATTTTCCAAAGTCTGAATATTTGTTTTTAACTGTAATTCTTTATTTCTATATTGTTTTTTAAGATATGATGCCTTGTTAATTAATATACCTCTAAGGGTTGCCTTACATGCAGCCCATTGTATATCTAAAGGAATATCTGATTTACCTAGATTAATATATGTTTCTTTCAATATTTCAATTATTGAATTATGTGTGTCTTCGTTTTTAAGTAAGTTATTATTGAGTGTCCAACTATTGTATACAGATGTATCTAATGTATTTAAAGCCAAGCTAATTCCAAGAGATATTCTAGAATGGTCCAAAAAAAATCTGGGTTCAAGAGAATAGCTAATTGAGATTATTCTTATACACCAGTAGAACAGTTACTTTTGACAGTGACTCCACACGGTCTTCCAAATCTTTTGACAATGGTGATACACTTGTTGATCCTTCACCTTCCGTACACTCTGTGGGTGTGTTGTGCAATACAAACTCACCACCACTGTCTTCCGTGCTGTGTTCTTGATCCACACCCTGAACCGGCAGGCTACTCACAAGTGATGCCCGAAAAAGACACAACAGTAGAACACAAAAGGGAAAGGGAAAAAAGTAATTAAAATGTAGTGTACTCAGCCCAAGACTGTCATATCAATAAATGATCTGCAATCACTAACAGTAATACATTTCAAGTGAATCTTCACTAGAGGATGAGCTCACACATGCAGTGTATCCCTGTTGCTGATTAGGTCTTCGATGAATGATGAAATCTGGTCTTCTGTGTGAGGGAAAAAAAATAGTTATGTGAATTGGCCGTCTGTATTTCTAAGCAATTAAATGACACCATTGACAATGTAATCTGACTGACAACCTTGGTGGTGTCATGCATGCCACAGTTGTGCTAGATTTGCAGTTGCTCACTGCAGGGTGCTGCAAGTCACTGCCACATGGAATGTCTTCTAGTGGAACAACATCCGACATGTTGTCATCCTCACCTTCTGCATTGTGCCTGAAAAATTAAAGTATGGTCAAAAGTGTGACTAGAAATTTGTGTCTGTCCACTGCTAGTACTGTACGCAGACAGACTACTAGCTAAGTGTGCATACTGTCTAAAAACTCTGGCTTTGTCATGTAAATGTACCTGATACTGTCACCAAATAGACGGTGCGGTCATTGTGCTTGAGGTATTAGCATTAAATAACATTGGTGTGGACTGCAGAGGTGGCAATGGTGACTGGACGGTATCCATAGATGACTGGTAACACTGTCATACCTGAAATGAAGTACATATGCTTACTTATTTTATTTATTTGTATTTTTTTTATTTTACATTTGTTGACCGGGATGGTCCGACTGGATACATGTCCATTTTCAGCGGAGGCCCGGGGAGAAAAGCTCCACAGAGAAAAAATACAATAAAATACAAATAAGCTTACAAATTACATAGATGAAAAAGATAAAAGTTAACATGTAATATACATTCATGGATAGGCTGCTGTTAGCATTAGCACAGAAAAATTGCAGCTCTGAGTATGCATTAAATACATTGTGTCACAGAAGTCAGTAGCACTTGTAAATGTAACTCTAATTAGATGTATATATATATATATATATATATATACATATATATATCACTAAAAGCATGACATAGTAGAACATAGTTTGTACTCTCTTCCTTGAGAGTACAGCAAATCCATCTTTTACTTTTGTCGCACGTCTATCACATCTGCCTATGTTTTATTATTTTATTTATGTGACATTTAACTTGGAAAGTTAGACTTGGAATGAAGTTAGTGTTCAGTGGAGGCTGGGCAGAAATGCTCCACACATATGTCTTGGTAATGTGGGAGGAAACTGGAGTACCCCAAGGACTGCACTTCATGTACTTGTTTCTGATAATGACTGTACAATGCTGCCTGTCATATTCATTTTAAAGTGTTAGCACTTTATGATTAAGCCTAATTCAGAAAGAAGCACTATGCATGTTAAGGAATCAACGGGTTGTCTACACAATGTACTACTGCATGTCTGTAACAACAATCATGACTATATCTCAGTAGTGCACTGTCATTGTACAAACAGGTATGCAGAATGGGATAACTGTTACGTTAAAGTGTCTTTGAGCATTATCAATCCTTATCACGTAATAACTAACATGCATATGAGTAATGTGATAAAATAGAAACTTACATGTCAAGCAGGAAACGAGCCACCTCCTCATGTGATTTTACTTGTAGCTGCTGTTTAATAGCTGTCCAGCGATCAAATTCACTCCCAATCACAATCTGTGTCCTTCCACGCTTAGCATCCAGAGCTTTCTTCAATCTTTTCTATGCAGACAGCATTATTGACCTTCTCTTTTCACTTGCCTTGCCGGTGTTGGCAGACATGGTTGACTCAAAGTACCTGATCAATTCCTTAATACTGTGGATCAATTGACATTGTTGGTCAATGTTAATATACATTATCCAGCCCTGAATGACACTTTGTTGTTCATGACCTGAGCACTTTTTATCAGCTTAAAAGGGATATCAATTAATGAAATTTGTGATTTTCTACACATTGCGAGGAGTCAATCATGACAGCAGTAGAGCACTATAAGTAAAGGGCTCCAGTCTAAGACACACAAGGTCGTAGCTGGATGTCGGCATCAATCACACAAAACATACCTGACGTCATTACTATGAAATACCCTTTGAAGCTCAGCACTGCTACAATTTCTATGCAAGCTGAATACATGAAAGGGAAATGACAAACAGGTTGCTATAAATGAAACATGTACATGTCCTGCTGTATACTCAGAAGTCATTGTTGGAGTTAACTAATTACATTTCTTGAAAGACAATACACCAGTATGCTTGGCACTTATAATGCACTGTACTCAATTGGATAGTGATCCGAAAAGTGAGTTCCAAAATGCACATTATGCACATTATGCCACAAGGCAGCTGATGGCCTGTTAAGTGTAACTGCACACAAAGTATGGAGATATTTCGGTGAGATTAACAGCCAGACTGACATTAAGCAGAAGTTTCTAAGGTTCCAGAACTAATACGTTGGTTGTAGTTTGAGTGTATGTCTATCAGGCAAATGATGGCAGACTTACAGAATGTTATCTTCATAAGGATGCAGAAACTTATTAAAGATCCATCTACAGAGATGATTGCATGAAGGCCCCAAATGCCAATAGGGATGTCTGTTACTGTTGGATGCAGAAAATAGTAGTGATGTACCTGTCAGTTACTGAGGAGCAAATACATACAGTTTCAAATGTAATATAGTGGATAGAGGTCTGCCTGTATAGTCCAGTCTTTGAAAGTTCTTAGGTCTTTTGTGAGTTGCTAGCCATCACTTGGATGATGATAGTCAACAGTTCTATGGGTATCACACTGCATGAGTCAATGTAGATGTGAGTATCCCTGTCTCCTTTGTCCTATTTCATGAACATAAGTTCTTTGTCTCCATGTCTTCTAAGCTATGCCCTAACAGATGACCTTCTTTTGTTGTTTCTTCAAATAAAGGGTGGACTCCAGCTTGTAGGCTTTTGATCTTCACAATGCATAGCAAAGCACTGCTGTTGCCACATCATATGTAGATTTCCCTTTTCATCTGCTAATCATCTCAGTCTTTGCTGTTAGCCTAGCCCAGAGCATGTGCATTCCTTTAGACTGCATTTACTAAACATTCTAATGGCCTCATCTTTTGGTCAGGACTTTCTTTTGTCTCATGGATCTCCAGCTAAGAAGTCTTTTGTTTAAAGTCCTGCTGTCAGATCCCTTATTTACCTGAAAAAACATTCCGAAGGGCAATAAGCTATTGAATTAATGCTAACAAGACTAGTGTAATAGATGTGACTGCATTCAGCATGCAGGACTCATACTGATGTAATACACATTGTGCATAAAACTGTCTGGAGTTGATGGTCCTGCTTAATAAAGTAGAGACAAGGTTTTTTTCACATGTAAAAAGGGACAACAATTAGAAGACACGAGAAGCTTGCTGTGTAACAAGCTGACTTTAATCTGTCTCTGCACCATGGCTCCACATTACCAACCAAATGTGTCATACTTTCAACCTACAAAGTAATTTATTCCTGTATCAGTAAACAGGGTCAGGACAATTACTTTGAAAACAAGTTTTAAATGAGTAGGTCAAAAGTACTGGTAATGGTTAGGAATGCAATTACCCCACACCAATAGAAAAAAATCCTAAACAGTAAATGTGTTAGATGGACAGGATGAATAAAGAAAACTATTTTATCAGTATGGGACAGTTTTGTGCCTCATATTCTTGATACACAAATGGCTCATAACAGATGTACAACTGCTGTGGATAAAGTTAACTTTATGTAGGCACTGGTGTAGCTAAGAATGATACTGGTGACCACTTTCTTTTTCATGGTTCCACTATCTTACAGTAATGGAAATGTATGGTGCTTGGTGATCTGTTTTCATTGATCTCCACAATCACACGTACACACACACACATGCACAAACACATGCACAAAAATACTTTACACACAATGACGGACTTTAAGATAATGCATGTGTGCAGTTACCCTTATTAAGGGCATCATATCGCAGTGACAGTAAGGAAATTGTTTTTTGTTAATTGGATCAGAGGATGTTAGTAGGATGCTAAGCTAATGTCCCTGGGGCTCAAACAGTATGGATAGAAATTAAATATTGCCATTATAAAGATAGACAGTTGTTAGAATAACAGTAATTCTTAGCATGTATTCCTGTCAATGATGTCAACTGTGAAACAGAAATGTATATCATTACTTAGTGTTATGATTTAATATGCTCAATAAAGGATTTACCAATTCGTTGAAGCTTGGAGGAGTTTATTGGACTTAGCTGTGCTTACTGCATTTCTTTTTTGGTTTTCTGGGACTTAGTTCGTGTTTTATTTTGTTATCGGATTTGGATATGGCAGAGAGTGCGGAGACGTCCGACTTCCCAAGTACACCATTAATTCTACGTGACGTGGCAGAGGACGTGCCTGTCACAAGAGTAGAATTTCGGCAAGTTGTCTGCTTGCTCACTCAGATAAGCAATTCATTGAAAAATAAAGAAAATAATTCGGAAGTTACATCTGGTGTTGCAGGCAACCAGTTACAGGAATTTGGAGAGAACAACACTGGTTCGGAACATGTTAACGAAGTTTATATTTCAAACACGAATGGGCGGTTAAATGCCACGGGACATTCCATTGATATTTTGGCGAAAAATGGATCATCTTTACAGCAGCAGGGTGCGATTAAATCATTAGACAACAACTCAAGAGCTTTTAACTTTGGGGCATGGACAAACAAAACATTTATATTTCAAAAAGGTACTGTTGACAATTCTTCTAGAATGAACAAAACTGACAATGACTTTTTATTGTTTAAAGAGAAACTGTATGCATATAAAGCAATGCAGTTAGAAATTGATTATCTATATCAATGTGTTAGGGTTAAAAGAGTCCCAAAAGGGCTCAGCTTAAACAAATTTCCTAACAATGCTACTCAAGGGTCACAACTGTTTAAAGATATTTCACTGTTACTTGATAATGCAGGTTTGGAAATGTTGCAACTTATGATTAAGGACTATGAAAAGAAAATTGAGGTTTTGTTACAAGAACTAAATGATTTCAATGAAGCTATTATTTCTGACATGCATTTTTCTAGAGTAAAAAAAGATTATGACAATGTTTTTACAGATGTAGATCAACATTGCATTAAAATAATGGATAGAAAGATTAGAAAGTTGGAAAGGGACCTGAATGATTATAAGAATGGTGTGGCTTATCAGACCCTTACCAGAGGAGGTTGGTTTAATAAACAGAGTTACAACAAAGGAGTTAACAACATTGTACATGAACATGATAATTCCCCCCTGATTAATGAACCACCTAGATGCAGTGAACGCCTGGCACAGAAACAGGGTAGTAACAGCAATACAAGTACACCTAACAACAACCCAAACCAGGTTTTTTATTTTCCACAGGGGAGACAGGGGAACAGGGTCCAGTTTCAAAACAATCACAATTGGGGGAGACAACAGAGATAAACACACTGATACCTATCAATAAATTTGTAATGGCTACTTCAACAGCTATTACTGAGCCCTATACAATTATTTTGAAATACAATTTTACAATTTACAATTTCACTGATATGAACATCGATGACACACATTTTGAACTGTTCACAAAAGGTTTCCAATTTGTTCCAACTAAACCTTTAGATGTAACCAAAACCATCATAGAATTAAAACTTTATACAAGACAGCTTAATTTAAATCTATTCTTTAAAGGTGCACCTTCTTCGAAGGAACCAGTTAGTAGATCCAGCACTTTCAACCCCCCTCTACACCCAGTTATTAAAATTTTTGAAGAACTGGTTGAGACAGATATTAGAAAGTTAAAAAATACTAGTAATACAAAAGAGAATTTATCCATTAATTGTTGTTCCCTTATAAATCAACTCAGAGAGGAACAAATCAGGGTTATGAAACCAGATAAGGGGGGTGGTGTGGTTTTAATGTATAAACATGACTATGATGAAAACATACACAATATATTACAAGACACCGAACAATATAGTATCATTTCTCTCAATGAAATTAATATAGCATATGCAAAAATAAAATTTTTATTACAAGATCATTTGTTACAGGGGGTAATTAATGAAAAATTGCTGAATTTTCTAATGGTTAACAAACCTCTTACCCCAGTCATATTTGGAATTCCCAAAGTCCACAAGGGCTTAAACCCTTTAAAATTTAGACCTATTGTGGCAGGATCTGGAAGTATCACAGAACCTCTAGGAAAATTTGTGGATGTGTCACTTAAGAAAATGGTTTCATCCTTTGGCCACATTTGTAAGGACTCTTGGGAATTCTTTAAGAATATCAGAAATGAATAC